>NC_048300.1:108757143-108886625 GCF_013100865.1 Trachemys scripta elegans
TAGAGACTAACAAATTTATTAGAGCATAAGCTTTCGTGGACTACAGCCCACTTCTTCGGATGCATATAGAATGGAACATATAATGAGGAGATATATATACACACATACAGAGAGCATAAACAGGTGGGAGTTGTCTTACCAACTCTGAGAGGCCAATGGCCAATGGCCTCTCAGAGTTGGTAAGACAACTCCCACCTGTTTATGCTCTCTGTATGTGTGTATATATATCTCCTCATTATATGTTCCATTCTATATGCATCCGAAGAAGTGGGCTGTAGTCCACGAAAGCTTATGCTCTAATAAATTTGTTAGTCTCTAAGGTGCCACAAGTACTCCTGTTCTTCTTTTTGCGGATACAGACTAACACGGCTGTAACTCTGAAACTTGCAAAAAAGAAAGTTATTGTAAAGAGTGTCACATCCCTTTACTGTCCAAAGTGTGAGAGTTTGCTTGAGTAAGAGTATGGGGGGAAAATAAGGAAAGATCTCAGGATTTGGGCCCGAATTAGTACCATCATCTGATAAAGTATTTCTTAACATACTCATCTGCAGTGTTGAAATCAGCCCCTACATCAAACTTTTGCTAGAGTCTGCTGATTTTGTGGATGAAGTAATAAACTTGCTGTCCCTTACAGTGTTGGAGTTACTAAGATACTCTGACCTTGGCAACTGTAACCCCCACACACAGGGCCAGCCTTAAAGGCAGTCAATCAGGGCAGTTGCCCTGGACAACAACTTCCAGATCCACCAAATCAGCATCTGGGATGGGGTGGGGGCAAGTGGGAGCACTACACTGAGGGTTTAAAAAAAAAAAAAAAAAGAAGAGCTGAGCAGCCAGTCAGTTTATGGGGGCTCCAAAAAAGTTTTCTTCCCTTGGCAGCAAAATGCCTAGGGCTGGCCATGTCCACTCAGACAACACTAAGGACACCATATCTGTCATATTCCTCTTGTTTATACTCAAGTGGATGCAGGCTAGGCCTGATCTTCATCCTAGGAGTTGACATTAGGGACATCACAAGTGTTCCACTCTCCTCTTCTAACCACTGTTTCATCTAGGCAAAGATTGTACCCTTCTCTCTCTCCTACCAGGGAAAAGAATCAGCAGCAAAAACTTGGCAGAATTTTTTTTTTAATCATCTAAATTTTCAGCATGGTCTAGCTAGGTAAACTTCCTAACTGCAGAGCCAAGATTCCAATGAGCTGGTAGAACATTATAAATCACCTTGTGATGGGGCATCTGCCCCACAGTAGCCCATAAAGGGTTAATAGAATCCTAGGGAGGCTGTGCAGGAGACAGTCAATTGGAGAGGGCTATGAGGAGCAACCAATCAAGGCCAGGCTGGCCCATTTAAGAAGAACCACAGGGCAAAGCAGTTCAGTCACTCCCTGGAGCTTGGGGAGAGGGGAGGAGTGGCAGAGGGCAGGCAGAGGGCAGCTAGCACCTTTGACAGGGCAGTATCAGGGGAGCAAGAGTCAGCTCCTGGCTGACTGCTGGGGCCCTGAGACAAGGATGGAGAAGGTGCTGTGGCCCAGGGAAGTAGACTGTGGGGTTTGACGGAACACAGCATGTGGCTGCCATCTACAGGGTCCGTGGGCTGGGACCTGGAGTAATGGATGAGTTTGGGGTCCCCCCCACCCCTATTTGCCATTGAGGAAGTGGCTGGACAGTGGAATATGGTTCCCCTGGAATGGGGAGAACTGAGGTTGACACAGCTGGAGGGCTGTGTCCTGAACAGGACATGGTGTTTGTTGGAACAATTCACTTCCTGGGGCAGAAGTGACAGTGGTGAGATGTCACCAGATGAGGGTGCATGGGCAAACTACGCTAGTTCCTTGGACAGCTTGCAGGAGATACCACATTGGCACATGCTGCCTTTCCCAACTATAAAGGTCATCGTGGTTCACTGACAAACTGCACCAAATGAAGCACACAGACAGAACAATACTATTGATGTAAAACCCTCTCTAAACCCACTTGCATATTTCTTTTGGACACTACATTGAAGGGATCCCATACAAAACCTCAAGTGAAGAGAAGCTTGCAATGCAGATGGAGATTTGCTTTGTTGAGTAGGGGAGCTTAGATGCTGCCAGAACTGGGAGGACAGAACTTGTTGGAAGAAGCAAAGCTACTGGAGAATGTACCAATCCAGGTGCCCCCGGAAAGCAGCATGCCTGCTGGGGCCATCTCTCTCTCATGAAGGTCCCCATTCCAACTAAGTCAAAGTAAGGAGTCTAGTATGTGATGGATGCTGCAGATCACATGTACACACAGCAATCTAACATGCATTTCAGGTTGTATATGCCAGCTCTTTATAAGGAGCAAGAAATACCTTGGCATATACTACAAAAGAGTTGCTCATGCCCACTGTCAGTAATTACAGTATCATCTTCATAACAGGCTCAATACTTGAATCAGACATCATCTTCACCTTTTTTGCCTGATTTTATACCCCATTACATTCTTATCCCTCTGCAGTGGTGGCAGATTGCTTGGGCTGTAATTAGACACTATGAATTAGCAAACAGTGTCTTGTTCTTTTCAGAGTTCATTTCATGGAGGAAGAAGAGGTAGGTGAAGAGACAGTGGACCTATGATACTGTTACCCTCACTACAATTTCTCAGACTGGCAATGAGCAGTATACTAGTCTGTGTATGTTGAGCTAAAGCGCAATATTTCAGGCTTGCTCTTTCTCCCCCTCCCTACATTATCAAATTTTATTACATATATGCATACATTTAATTGATTCTTGCAAAACAGTCATTAAAGTTAACCAGTTCCAGGTACAAAAGTGACTTGCCTGCCCTTTACCATTACGACGGGTGTTACTGAACAAATGAATGGTATTTTACCCATCCATTAAAAGAATTACTCACCCTGAAAGGTGACAAGTAAAATTTTTGCAAGAGTGTCATAACAGATCTTTGCTACATTGCAAGCTGGAACCATTTTCCCCTTCCCCTCAAATGTGTGTATAATATTAAAAAACCCTACATTGAAGTTACATTTGGAAAGTCAGGTGCTCAAAAGTTAGGAAGGTCCAGAATTAAGAATGCTTGTGCAACCTGAATTTGTTCCCCATCTGTGTATGCATTATGATGCCGTCTTTAATTACATGATTACACACTTTTTTTTCACAGGACCCCTGCATCACTGACTGTACAAGATGGACAGTGCTCAGTGAATGGGCAGCTATTCAGTATTTTCTTTTTATCCTCATTGTTCAGTGTGTGGCCTCATGGATAATTTACTACACACTATTCAACCCTGCACTGAATATAGAGTTATTAATTTCCTTATGGGCTTTTCTATGGTGCTTTCATAGAGGTATGAGTTCTTTACAAACATTATTGAATTTATTATCACAACATGCCTATCAGGTGAGGTGGCATTATTATCCCTGTTTTACAACCGAGGTACAGATTAAAGAGTGTCAAAAATATCAACTAATTTTGGGTGCCCAATTTGAGATGTCTATGATATGTTTTTTTTTCAGAGCTCTTAGCATTTATACATTCAAAGCACAGTTCATTGACTGCATTTGCAGCTGCAAGTACTTGGCACTTCTGCAAGTCAAACCCTGGCTTCTTAAATTAGGTACCAAATTGGGTACCCAGAAAATGAGGAACACAAAGGGCATGTCTACATTGCAGCTGGGAGTGAGCTTCCCAGTGTAGCACGGGCAGCAGCTCGGGCTAGTCTCTGAGTACATACCCAGGGGGACTCAGCAGTTTTGCACTCAGGTGGTTAGCCCAGGATGCTGTCCATCCTACCCCAGCTATACTATTTTTAGCGCACTAGCTCAAGCGGAGCTAGTCCATGTCTAGCTAGAAGCACGGTCCCAGTTGCAGCCTGGATATACCCATAGTGGCCGTTTGTGAAAACTGTTTTATCCAGCATCACACAGGAGCTCTGTGGCAGAGGCAGGGATAGAATCCAATTCTCCAGGTAAGTATTCAGGTGGCTTAACCATGAGACCATTCTCTCTCATCCTGCAATCCCCAGATTCATTCACTACATAACCGTGATTCATTCCCCAAGCAGCCTGTGCACTTTCCTACCTTTGGTGTGCTTGACTTTGCAGCCTTAACATTCAACACAGAGATAGAAATCTCTCTCCGGGGGGGGGGGGGGGAGAGGGGGGGAGTGATGGGATGGACACCCAATATTCTCCTTGAGCCACAGTGAAGTCATCCCTCCTCCAGTGAAGTCCCTCCTCTCTTCTATGTCATCTCTTTTATGACAATTCCCAGAATAGATTCTGCTTCCTCCGGATGCAACAGTAGAGACAGAGCTAATATTAGCATTCAAGAGACTGTAGGACTCAGTCATTGGAAAGAATATTCAGTAATCTGTTTAATATGGTGACTTTTATTATACTCCTTATTACAGCATTGTGTGTAGAATATTAACAATTGCTGTCAGGTTTATAATTATCTCACTGGTTTCCTGACTGTTAGTACATCCTGTTCTCAGCCTGGACTCTCTGTAATTTCTCCTCTGCTTGTATGCTTCTGCTGTCATTTCTTCCTACTCACCCTCTCCATATGTATGCTTCTTCCAATCCTCTTCCCTTACTGTTTTCTTTGTCTCTCCCACTCTCACTTCTTCTTTCACACTGTCCCTTAGGCTTTGAACAGCTTCCCACTTCTCATCTGACAAGAGCCATTCTATTCAAATCCTCCCTTAAAATCCACTTCTTTCAAGAAGCCTTCCAGTACTGAACTGTTCACTGACATCCATCCCTACCATCTTGTATTAAATTATCCCCTTAATTGTTGTCTGACTGAATTAAACTTTAAGCACCTAAGGGCAGAGACCTCATCTTTTATGTACTTCTGAAGTGCCATGTACATTTACAGTCTTCTAAAAATACAAGCAGAATAATTTTGGAAGAACTGCTTTAAGAGCTGGTAGACAAATACTCACATTGGAAGCAAGTTATAGGCAGCATTCCTGAAAGCCTAAAAACGGAGCTTACCAAATGCTGCAACAACCTTTCCCCAACCATACAATCGCTCCACACTCTGTGGGTCTTTTCAGACAGTTACTCAGACCAGATAAGTTAAACCCCTCTTCATGGGGAATGGTTTAGTCACTCAGGCCTTGTCTACACTACGAGAGTAGTTCGATTTTACTTAAATCGAATATTTGGAATCGATATTGCAAAGTCGAACGTGTGTGTCCACACTAAGGACAGTAATTCGACTTTGTGAGTCCACACTAACGGGGAAAGCGTCGACATTGGAAGCGGTGCACTGAGGGCAGCTATCCCACAGTTCCCGGAGTCCCCGCCGCCCATTGGAATTCTGGGTGGAGCCGCAAATGCCTTCTGGGTAAAAAAAAAAGGGGCCAGGGTGCTTTTGGGTAACTGTCGTCATCCGTCCATCACTCCCGCCCTCCCTCCCTCCCTGAAAGCGCCGGCGGGAAATCATTTCGCGCACTTTTCAAGTCATTGACAGCGCGGACGCCACAGCACTGTGAGCATGGAGCCCACTGCAACCATCGCTGCAGTTGTGGCCGCTCTCAACGCCTCGCAGCTTATCATACAGGTTGCCCTGAGGCAGATGCAGAAAAGTCAGGCGAGGAGGCTACGTCAACGCGGTGATGACCTGAAGTCTGAGAGTAGCACAGACCTCTCAGAAAGCAGGGGACCCAGCGCCGAGGACATCACGGTGGCAATGGGTCATGTTGATGCTGTGAAACGGCGATTCTGGGCACGGGAAACAAGCACTGAGTGGTGGGACCGCATAGTGCTGCAGGTCTGGGATGAATCACAGTGGCTGCGAAACTTCCGCATGCGGAAGGGAACTTTCCTTGAACTTTGTGAGTTGCTGTCCCCTGCCCTGAAGCGCAATGACACCCGGATGCGACCAGCCCTGACTGTCCAGAAGCGAGTGGCCATAGCCCTCTGGAAGCTTGCAACGCCTGACAGCTACCGGTCAGTCGCGAGCCAGTTTGGGGTGGGCAAATCTACCGTGGGGGTTGTTGTGATGCAAGTAGCCAAGGCAATCGTTGATGTACTGCTGCCAAAGGTAGTGACCCTGGGAAACTTGGAGGCGATCATAGATGGCTTCGCAGCGATGGGATTCCCAAACTGCGGTGGGGCCATAGATGGAACTCACATCCCTATCCTGGCACCGGACCACCAGGCCAGCCAGTACATTAACAGAAAGGGCTACTTTTCCATGGTGCTGCAAGCACTGGTGGACCACAGGGGACGTTTTACCAACATCAATGTCGGATGGCCGGGCAAGGTTCATGACGCTCGTGTTTTCAGGAACTCTGGTCTGTTTAGACGGCTGCAGCAAGGTATTTACTTCCCGGACCACAAAATAACTGTTGGGGATGTGGAGATGCCTATAGTCATCCTCGGGGACCCAGCCTACCCGCTAATGCCCTGGCTCATGAAGCCCTATACAGGTGCCCTGGACACTGAAAAAGAACTCTTCAACTACCGGCTGAGCAAGTGCAGAATGGTGGTGGAGTGTGCTTTTGGACGTCTCAAGGGGAGATGGAGAAGCTTGCTGACTCGCTGTGATCTCAGCGAAACCAATATCCCCATTGTTATAGCAGCTTGCTGTGTGCTCCACAATCTCTGTGAGAGCAAGGGGGAGACCTTTATGGCGGGGTGGGAGGTTGAGGAAATTAGCCTGGCTGCTGATTACTCACAGCCAGACAGCCGGGCGATTAGAAGAGACCAGCGGGAAGCGCTGTGCATCCGGGAGGCTTTGAAAGCAAAGTTCCTGAGTGAGCAGGGTAACCTGTGACTTTCTAATTTTGTGTACAGAGAAGCCTTCACCCCACTTCCAACACACGTTTCAAAATAAAAATAGTTCTACTTTGTTAAAGCACACCGTTTTCTTTAATACTGTTTTCGCGGGAATTTTTTAAAACTGGGACGCAGACTGTGGTGCGGAGCGGGTGTAGTGTAGTCGCGCGAATGCAGCTTCTAAACTCAAGGACTGACAGGCTCCGCTGCGGTGGGATGGTTCTTTCAACGGAGCCTGTCACCCCTCCTGATACGGACTGTGTGTATGGGGGGTCTATGTGAGTTTGTGGCAGGGGTGGGACGGTTACAGATCCCCTGCTGTGTGGCTCTGTGATCCTGCCTAAGGACCGCCGCTTAAGATCTCTAACTGCCCTCCCCTGACACAAAGTCACAGAGCAACCCACCCCCCACCACATAACATGAAAAGAACCTCCCAGACTAACCAGGGTAAGTAGTCACTGCATCACTGCACTATGTATGTGCCCTGCTGCTGTGCCTGCCCCCTACTATGTACCCTGCCAAAGGTGACTGTCCTGTCCAATTACCAACCCCCTTTCCCCCCCCTCCTCCAAAAGAACATGATGGAAACAGTAGTTAACAGAAACATATTTTTTATTATCAACTACACATGGGACTGGGAAGTGAAACTTGGACGGGGGCTTGTGTCAGGCGGGAAGGAAAGAACTTGTCAAACTTTGGGGAATGAGAGCCTTCTGCTGCTCGAGCTCTCTGCAGGGGTGGAGTGAGAGTTAGCAGGGACTCTGCCGCCTCTCCTTCTGTGCACTTTGGGTGAAGGGAGTATGGGACTTGGTGGCGGGGGAGGGCGGTTAGAGATGGACTGCAGCGGGGCTCTGTCCTCCTGCCTCCGTTCCTGCAGAACATCCACAAGGCGCCGGAGCGTGTCCGTTTGCTCCCTCAGTAGTCCAAGCAGGGTTTGAGTCGCCTGCTGGTCTTCCTGACGCCACCTCTCCTCCCGATCCATGTTGGCTTGGTGCATTTGGGACAAGTTCTCCCGCCACTGGGTCTGCTGTGCTGCCTGGGCTCGGGAGCAGGCTATAAGCTCTGAGAACATGTCCTCCCGTGTCCTCTTCTTCTTATGCCTAATCCTCCCTAGCCTCTGGGAGTGTGATGACAGGCTAGGTTGTGAGACAGTCGCAGATGGGGCTGTGGGAATGGGAAAAAGGGAGTGAATTCCTCAGAAAGATAAATGTAGTTGTGAACAAAGAACATAGTCTTTCTCTGTGAACAGGACCATGCACAGCACCTATCACATGCGCACTCAGCACAAGGTCGAATTCTCGGCCTTCGCATTCAGTGTCTGGGGTTTTGCAGAGCACTTTTGAGAACCCTGTCAGGACAACGGAATTGCTCTTGCACGCAGACATGGTAAGCCGTAGATTCGTGGCAGCTTAAAACTTTAATATTAGCAATGGCCTCATTTCACATTGAAATCAATGTCGGTCCCTGCTGCCAGCAATCCGGCAAGCAGGAAGTCTGCTCCTGTCCCACACCCTCGCGGCTGTCCCCGGGAACGATCCCTTTCGGCTGACCCTCTCCCGCCTCCACCGCGTGGCTGCAAACCAGCGGTTACAGTTCTGTAAAGGAACGGTAAAGCAGTCCCAACACTAACATTCCCCTACCTCATTCAAAGCAGGTCATCATGAGCGACATCACCCTCATGAGGATCTCTGAGAGCGACAGACAGAGAATGCTCCGGGAAAGCCTTCAAAGACCAGGGCCGTATGCCGCCATGCTGTGCCAAGCAATGATTCCAGAGTACTTGCTAGTCTCGTGGCGCGGCAACGTGTCCTACTACGGAGGACCCAATAAGGCCGCTCTCCCCAAGAACCTAATGCAGCGGATTTCAAATTACCTGCAGGAGAGCTTCCTTGAGATGTCCCAGGAGGATTTCTGCTCCATCCCCGGACATATAGACCGCATCTTACTGTAGCTGCAGTAGCAGGGACTAAACAGTAGAGCGGCTTGGGCAGGACAATCATGCAAAACCGGACATTGCTAGATTTTTTTCAAATAGTTGCACTGCCCATGACTGAACCGTTAAGTTAATCAAACTAATCATGAGAAACCCATTTTTTAAATTGTTAATAATCATGTTCTGTTACAAATAAATGTTTAGATGTTTACAACACTTACTGGATGATCCTTCACCAGATTCTGTGTCTGGGGTAACGGCTGGGGAGGGTTGGTAGGGGATCTCTGTAAGGGTGATGAAGAGATCCTGGCTGTCGGGGAAATCAGCGTTGTGAGCGCTGTCGACTGCCTCGTCCTCCTCATCTCCTTCCTCATCTTCCCCGTCCGCTAACATGTCCGAGGATCCGGCCGTGGACACTATCCCATCCTCAGAGTCCACAGTCAGTGGTGGGGTAGTGGTGGCGGCCGCACCGAGGATGGAATGCAGTGCCTCGTAGAAACGGGATGTCTGGGGATGGGATCCGGAGCGTCCGTTTGCCTCTTTGGTCTTCTGGTAGCCTTGCCTCAGCTCCTTGATTTTCACGCGGCACTGCGTTACATCCCGGCTGTATCCTCTCTCTGCCATGTCTTTAGAGATCTTCTCATAGATCTTTGCATTCCGTCTTTTGGATCGCAGCTCGGAAAGCACGGACTCATCGCCCCACACAGCGATGAGATCCAAGACTTCCCGATCAGTCCATGCTGGGGCCCTCTTTCTATTCTGAGATTGCACTGCCATCAGTGCTGGAGAGCTCTGCATCGTTGCCAGTGCTGCTGAGCTCGCCACGATGTCCAGACAGGAAATGAGATTCAAACTGGCCAGACAGGAAAAGGAATTCAAATTCAAATTTTCCCGGGGCTTTTCCTGTGTGGCAGTTCAGAACATCCGAGCTCTTACTGCTGTCCAGAGCGTCAACAGAGTGGTGCACTGTGGGATAGCTCCTGGAGCTATTAGCGTCGATTTCCATCCACACCTAGCCTAATTCGACATGGCCATGTCGAATTTAGCGCTACTCCCCTCGTCGGGGAGGAGTACAGAAGTCGAATTAAAGAGACCTCTATGTCGAACTAAATACCTTCGCGGTGTGGACGGGTGCAGGGTTAATTCGATGTAACGGCGCTAACTTCGACATAAACGCCTAGTGTAGACCAGGCCTCAGTCTGCAGAGGAGAAGTCACTTATTTAGCCACTCAAATTCACATCCACTTTGGATACATAAAAGACTCCTGGACAGTTTCTTCCCCTATTCTGCAGGTCCCAGGCCTTCTCCCAGGGCAGGGCTGTACTTCAGACAATCTCTTTCTCCCTTTTCTTAACATAGGAGTCTCCAAGCTTTACTCCTTAGAGCTGGAGTTGTATTTTAGGCCAGCTATAGAGCCTCAGGTAACTTCTTCAGCTGGCCCTTTTCCCAGCCAGCCCTTCCACCCTCAGGTTAGGAGGATTCAGGAGGCAGACTTTCCTCTACTACTATCTTATCTCTGCTAACAGAGAGCCCTGCAGAAACCTTCTCACTCCCTGTGGCACTTTACAGATAGCTGCACTGGTATGAAGGAGGCAGCATTTATACTGGCCCCTTCCAGTTCAATTCTTTTTGGCTGGGTGATTCCTTCTAATTGCTAATTCTTCCTAGGACCTCTTTCCACTTTTCCCATATCTGCTCAGGTGGTGTGTATCAGACCCCCACAAACTCTTAAAGGGCCATGTCACATGACAGGGAGGACTGACCAGTAAGGAGCTCCTTAAGGAGCAGACTACCCCCTCACAGGAGATTATTCCATTGACATATGCAGAACAACAGGCAAAAGAGCTGTCTGTCCCTAGGACTCAGCCCAAACTTAGGACTCACAAGGTCAGTGAGGTCAGACTGAGAGGGATTGCATTTAGGAGATGTTTGTTTCCTAATATCTGTAACTCCCGTGCTGTTTAAAAGTTAATGTTTGTGGTTAAGAAATTCCTTTGCTAAGTCTGTTTGCTTGTTTGGCTACCACAATGTCCATGAAAGCCTTAACTGGAGCTCTCAGCCAGCTGAATTTAGGGAAGGGAACAAATCTAAGGAACTGGATGAGAGGGCTAAGGCCTAGGTTCTAGGACAGGGGTCGGCAACATTCGGCACGCGGCTCGCCAGGGTAAGCACCCTAGCGGGCTGGGCCAGTTTATTTACCTGCTGACGCGGCAGGTTCGGCCAATCGCGGCCCCCACTGGCCACGGTTCACCATCCCGGGCCAATGGGGGCAGTGGGAAGCCGCGGCCAGCACATCCCTCACCCGCGCCGCTTCCCGCCACCCCCATTGGCCCGGTACGGTGAACCGCGGCCAGTGGGGGCCATGATCGGCCGGACCTGCTGCGTCAGCAGGTAAATAAACTGGCCTGGCCCGCTAGGGTGCTTACCCTGGTGAGCCACATACCAAACATTGCCGACCCCTGTTCTAGGATCTCAGGGCAGGTCTTCACTACGGGGGGGGGGTTGATTTAAGATACGCAAATTTCGACGTATCGCAGCCAACTTACCCTGCCGTAGGGACGGCGGCAAAATCAACCTCTGCGGCTTCCCGTCGACGGCGCTTACTCCCACCTCCGCTGGTGGAGTAAGAGCGTCGATTCGGGGATCGATTTCTACCCGCCGATTCAGGCGGGTAGTGTAAACCTAGCCTTAGTGGCTGGACAGTAGGATCCCACTGCCCAAGAAGGGTGTCAGAACTGGAGTTATACTTGAGACCCCCAGAGCCAGAAACAGTGACCAATCATTACCCAGGGCACTTAAACACATGTGGGATTCAGTGGTTGGATCTAGTCACAACAGATGTGCCTAAGACTAGGACAGGCCCAGGTTGCTGCTGTTATCTGTATTGCCATAGCAGCTAGGAGCTCCAGCCAAGGACCAGTAATCCCTTGTGCTAGAGACTTCATGAACAGAACAAAAAGACTGTCCCTGCTCCAAGAAACTTACGGTCTAAAGTTGTGACTGAAATCAATCGATTCAGGGGTTTAATTGAATAATGCACAAATTCAGTGATATTGTAATAACTTGAGGATACTGCATGAATAGAAAAAGCTAAATTTATTAGATAAATCATGAATTGTCAACTATTCACTCATCCCTCATTTGAAAGAGGCTCTGTTGTCCTGTTGCAGAGCAGGACCAATAAGAAAAAGTAGTAATATATTTTGATTAAGAACTAGCATGAGTGTGTTTGCCATAGGCTTCTCCCTGAAGACCTGTCAAGTAACACGCACAGGTCTTTAGATGCCAAATGTCTCACTTTACAGAGATTTGTCCTTTTTTCAGAACATTTAATATATTTATGGTGCCAAAGTTATGCTCATTAGATAGAAAAACTAGACAAGAGATAAAAAATTTCAAAAGTGCTTAAGTGACTTAGGAGCTTAAGTCCCATTTTCAGAAGTGACTTAAGAGTCTAAGAACAAATTACTTTTAATGAGACTTCAAGCCAAAACATCTGTGATAAATGAAGTACGGGGATGGGGAGAGCTCCCTTTGATGGACACCCAGCCAGCCAGTTAGCTGTAAAATTCCTCTTGGTAGCTGTTCTCTACTTGCTTTACCTGTAAAGGGTTAAAAGTCCCCCAGGTAAAGAAAAGGAAGTGGGCACCTGACCAAAAGAGCCAATGGGAAGATAGAACTTTTTAAAATTGGGAAAGACACTTTCCCTTTGTCTGTTGTTCTCTCTGGGCTGAAGAGATGGGCAGCAGGAGTTGTTTGTACCAGATATGAAAACCATCAGATCATATCTACAACTACTTTTAACAACCCAAATATGTAAGTAAATTAGAAATGTTTAGGAAGATGCGATTATTTTTTTAAGGCTTGTGGACTCCTCTGTGCTAACCCCTGATGCTTTTGTTTGCTTGTAACCTTCAAGCTAATCCCCAAGAAAGCTATTTGGGTTGCTTATTTTGGAATTGCTCTTTTAAAAATCTAGCAAAAGCATAAGTTCCAGATGTAAATTTAATAAAAAAAATACCTTTAAGAACAGGATTGGATTTTTGGTGTCTTAAGAGGTTTGTGCATGTTTGATTAGCTGTTAGCAACAGCGGATTTCCTTTGTTTCTCAGCTCTTTCCTGGAAGGGGGTGGGGTGAAAGGGCTTGAGGGTATCCAGGGCCAGTGCAACCTATTAGGCGACCTACGTGGTCACCTAGGGCACTAGCATTTGGGGGGCAGCATTTTCTTTGGTGGCGACCACAGAGGCTGGATCATCGGCCGCACCAGTCATCCTCGGCATTGAGGCGGAGGGAGCTGCGGGAGGGGGGGCACGGAGAGGGCCGCCTGCAACAAGTAAGAGGGGGGACGGCGGCACGCAGGGGAATTCCCCGCCCCAGCTCACCTCTGCCCCACTGTGACGTTGTGCAGTCTATATGGTTTTATAAAAACTTGATAATAAGTCAATATAATGTAACTGAGATAGTTTTAGAGAAAATACAGTAATAAGTGAATGTAACGTAACTGAGATATGCCTCATGCAAAAGGTCTCTTGTAAGGTATCATTACAAAGCTTATAATCTACTGAGTATGATCATCTGATTTGTATAAATGTACCACGCTTGTATCTAAAACTAGAAATATAAAATGTAACTCTGAGGGCCTATTGTAATTGTGTAAAGTGTGGACCATTAATGATGGTTTGGATTCTTGATGACTCCCATTGTCTGCAGATGGCTGTATTTACCTGTGAGTCTTCCTGTATATGTGTGTGCTGGCAAGTGAGTAATGAAGTCTTGCAGTGACATGTGATCATGTCACCTGAACTGGAATCCATCTTTAACCTGGTGCTTTTCCAGTGAGGGGGGGTGGAAAACCAGAGAGACAAAGAGTTCCCGCCTTATGCAAAAGATATATAAAGGGGGGAAGAGAACAGAGAGAGAGAGGAGCCATCATGGAGAATCCCCTAGCTACCACCTGAGCTGCAACAAGAGCTGTACCAGGGGAAAGAATTGTGCCCAGGCCTGGAAGGTGTCCAGTCTGAGAAAAAAATTACTGAAGCATCTCTGAGGGTGAGATTATCTGTATTCAGTTTGATTAGGCATAGATTTGCGCATTTTATTTTATTTTGCTTGGTGACTTACTTTGTTCTGTCTGTTACTATTTTGAACCACTTAAATCCTACTGTCTGTATTTAATAAAATCACTTTTTATTTAAGAATTTACTCAGAGTATGTATTAATACCTGGGGGAGCAAACAACTGTGCATATCTCTCTATCAGTGTTATAGAGGGCGAACAATTTATGAGTTTGCCCTGCATAAGCTTTATGCAGGGTAAAACGGATTTATCTGGGTTTAGACCCCATTGGGTGTTGGGCATCTGAGTGCTAAAGACAAGCGCGCTACTGTGAGCTGTTTTCAGATAAACTTGCAGCTTTGGGACAAGTGATTCAGACCCTGGGTCTGTGTTGGAGCCAGACGGGAGTGTCTGGCTCAGCAAGACAGGGTGCTGGAGTCCTGAGCTGGCAGGGAAAACAGGAGCAGGGGTAGTCTTTGCACATCTGGTGGCAGCTCCCAAGGGGGTTTCTGTGAGCCAACCCATCACACCCACCTCCTCCCCTGAGCATGCCGCCCTGCTCTGCTTCTCTCCCTCCCAGTCTTGTGGCGCCAGACAGCCGGGAGGCAGGAGAAGTGGAGCAGCGATGGCGTGCTAGGGGAGGGGGCAGAGCAGAGGTGAGCTGGGGTGGGGAGCTGCCGCATGGCTCCCCAGGTTGGGGGGAGCTGCCACGGGGGAGGTGCTTCAGGGCAGGGGGGGTGGGGAGCTGCCGCAGGGCTCGGGGAGGGCGCAAGGTGGAAGTTTCGCCTAGGGCACGAAACATCCTTGCACCGGCCCTGAGGGTACCCCAGAGGGAGGAATTCCCAAGTACTCCTTCCTGGGTTCAAGGGGGGGTTTTGCATTTGGTTGGTGGCAGCATTTACCAAGCCAAGGTCAGAGAAAAGATGTAACCTTGGGAGTTTAATACAAACCTGGAGTAGCCAGTATTAATTTTTAAAATCCTTGCGGGCCCCCACCTTCTGTACTCGAAGTGCCAGAGTGGGTATTCAGCCTTGACAACATCCAAGTCATTTTTGAAAATGGGACTTAGACTCTTAAGACATTTAGGCCCAGATTTTGAAAGACAGGAGGGGTTGCTGTGCTCAGTGTGACAATACCCAATTGATTTAGGAGCCTAAATCTCTTTTTCAAAAAGGGTTTGGCATGTAGGAGACAAAATCCCAATGACAGTTGATTTAGGAGTCAAAATCCCATCAACTGTCATTGGATTTTGGCTCCTAAATCCTTTTGAAGATGAGATTTAGGCTCCTAAATTAAGTAGGTGTTACAAAGTTGTGCACAGCAATACCTAATTACCTTTAGAAATCTGGGCCTTGGGTGCTTTTGAAAATTTTACCAGTGGTCTGTGCCCCCAAAGAGTTTGAAATCTACTTTTAGAAAAGACTCATAGAAGGGGCAACATAATAGTGGGTGGGGAATGAGGGAGCAAGAGAAGGGAGTTCATCAAAAGATAATGCATTTACTCAAAGTCATTTGAAACAAGTTTATGAAAAAATTAAAATGATATAAGTTCTTCTTCAAATAGCATCTCAACTCAAGTGGTATGTTTTTAAATCTAGAACAGAAGACAGAACTCTGTTCTTTTGCGCCATGTAACAAGACAGTAACCAGGCTGTTTCAATTATTTTATTACCATATTAATAGTCACACAATTGCTTATTAAAAAGTAAAGAAATATCACTTTATGAAGTTCTGAGAAAGTTGTGAAGAAGGGGAGATACCTTACTTGAACATCAAGACAGTTTTTGGTACAATATGTGATTTATATGGGAGAGTATAATATATGTTTTTTAAAATTTAGTAACAAAAACCAAAGAACAGTGGTTATAGATCAGCTAAATGAGAGATGGCAAGTATAATGCCATAGACCCTGTGTTTAGCCCAATATTTTTCACGGTGTACTCTAATCACAGTGATGTGGAAGATGGAATATTCAGCAAGGTCTGCGGTTCACATGAAACTGGCAGAGCTAATCAATACAATAGAGGAGAAAGACACATCCTACTGCATTCATTTGGAATTATGGGTGCTCTGTGGCTCTGAATGTCAGGCCATTGGTGTCTCATGTTGGGTAAAAAAAAAAAACAGTGGACACTTTCAAAAATGTAGGCCCAATTATGCTGTTCACAATGTGGTTGCTCTGTCATATAGCAGTTGGAGAGAATCTGCTTTTGCACCAACTTATGGAATCACAGCGGCAGCTGCCTGCCTGCCTCACCCTCACAGAAAAGCAGCAGTCTGGCACTGAGCCTTTATGGAAGTAGCTGTATCCACCCACCTGAAGAGAAACATCTGCATCAGCTTGTGGTGAGTCCTTCCAGGACTCCTGCTGCACCACTCCTTCAATAACAGCTTCTAGAACACATGATGGGGTGGGCAGAAATGCTACATGTATTTATTTCATTTGAAATGACTAAAGGCAGTAGGAGAATTTGTAATAGTGCTGTTAATAAAAGAACTCAAGCACTCAAAAAAAAAAAAGCAAATGAACATTAAAGGGCATAAGCCTTAGACACACAGGTAGCCAGACTTGGGAAGGCCATGTAACATGTTTTAATACCAAACTATTAGTGTATTTTAATAGATTTAATTAGCACTATTTGTAGGAGGTGTTATTTTACTCATGTTGTAGTTGTTATGGTACTGGTTGTGCTAAGCCTATGAAGATACTCAATATGAATGAGATGTTTCTAGAATATTCAGTCTGATGTGAGTACTGATAAAGCTGGTAAGTTCTTCACCTTAGCTCCTGATAAACATGACTTCATAGTACATTATTAAACATTACACTATTCAGTATGGGCCAGATTTTGACCCATGTGCCCTCAGGGTCTCCAAAGCATGTACAGAGGCGAGGGTCTTCTCCCCAATTTAGCAGTGGCCACCTACCTCCTCTGCAGCCATCAAACCTCACCCCTCCCAAATTGAAATCCACGGCTCTGTGCTCCTCTTCTCTTCCTGCCATATATTGAAGATGTGACTTGAGGAAGACTTAGAAATCCCATTGTGTGTGTTGGGGATCTCCCCAGCACAGTGACAGATGGAGTGAGTGACCCAAAGAAACACTCAAGCCAACTGACTGAACACTGTCAGACAGTTTCATTGGGGGATGAGATTATGCCCAGCCACCTCACGATTAAGGCAGCTGGGAGTAAGAGGATAAAGCACAGTCCTGTGGAAGAGACTTCAGCTATGTTTCTCTAACTGAGACCAGGCCGGATGATTCAATTCATCTCAGCTCTTTCTGGGAAGGTACTCTGTTCACCAAGAGCTGAGAAAGGATATGGGAGTGTCTCTTTGGTTCCACTGCAAAAGGGGATAAGAAGTGGCGCTTCTGTGGTGGAGGGACAGGAGAAAATGTGGAGGAAACTGGAGAGAAGAAGAGAAGAGAGGAGGAGAGAAAAGAGCTGTAGAAAGGGTTAGAAAAGTGTAAAAATATACATGGAGACAGAATAAGGATAATTGAGCAACTGGAATAGAGAAAGAAGAAACAAGGCCAGGATTTAAAGGGGGAGGAGACAGAAGACAACTCAGCTGACTGGCTTGTTAGTAAAGGGGCTAGCAGACCATTCGAGGAAGGCAACCTGACTTGTAACTAGCTCAGAATTAAATCTTGGGAAGAGTGTAGGTGGTAAAATAGACAAAAGCAGAGGTGGATTAGTTGTAGCCAAAGAGGATGATAACAGCTGTATTTACTGGCTCCCATAGATCAAGAAACTTGTGCCAAGACAAAGCATGAGGTTTAATTAGTCACATAATCTTTGTTTGTGTAGCTCCAGATGTCGATGGTTATAAAATTGTCCAGTTTTACAGCCAAAGTATTTGTCTTGATGACCTCTTGAAGCAGTGAATTCCACATGCTGATTGCCTACCTCTTCTCAAAAGGGGGCTAGGCTGGGGCCATCTCTAGGAGTGATTGGCCCCAATTCAGGAATTATATGAATTTACTATTTCTTTGTTTAAAAGTATAAGATTTTATGTAAATGTAGCATAATAAATATGAAATTTGTCCAAGATTACCGACACAGGACTTTCAAAACATAACAACAAGGTTTGGCCTTTCTTCCTTCCCCCATTATTTGGGTCAATGAAACAGCCAGTGGAGTTGCACTGGTGTAACTGGGAGCAGAATTTGGACCACTGATTATGAAAACAAAAGTTCTGAATGTTATGTAAAATGAAAAATCCATGTCCAGTAGTCAAAGAATAAGGACAAGCCTCTGTCTTGTCTATTTAGATTGTAAAGACTTTATGGCAGGAATTGTCTACTACTATTTGATTTTAAGGCACCTAACATAAAGGAGTCCTGATTTCAGCTGGGGCCTCTGGGCAGTTCTGTAATATAAATAATATAAATCACTGAATTATGCTGGGCTGTATTGTCCTGTGCTATACTGGGATGCTCTTCACTCTGACAGATTAATGAAGTTAGTTCATTAAGAGATTAGTCCAAAATCCCAGAAGTTCTGAAATATATACATTATGAGAGGTTTAAGCATGTACCCTTCTATTCTGCCCTTCAATCTATATGGTAGCCAGAAGGCAGGAGCCTTTGCAAAAGTGTTTCACATAATTTACATAAAGCCACCAGAATGTCTCTATTAAAATAGGTTTTAAATGTTTTCATGAAAAAGTGAAAACACATTTTTAAATAGTCGTTAAAGTATTCTGCCTTACCAGTAGTATGTAACTGGCTAGCAAGTAATCAAGGTGCCCAATCCAAAGCCAGATGATGTTAATGGGACTCTTTTTCATTGACTTCAGTGGATTGAGTTAGGCCCTAGACACCTGGCCTAACCACAGATAGGCAAATACAGTAGCTCTGTGTTCAGAAGTATCTGACCATTCCTGATCGCATTTGCCCTTTCCCCAATTAAGATAACCACACTAAATATTGAACATATTGCAAAGGGGGAGGAGGAGGTGACCAAAACAGCACTTTGATTGGTACCTTTATGACTTCTTTTGAAAAAAGCAAAAATAATCCATCTACAAGCAGCGGGCAAACTATAATTTTTCATGTAATATATCAAATGTAAAATGAACAATAAGAGTGTTGCATTTGATGTAATTCAGATTCTCAGTGAAGGGTGGTAAAGTAGTTCTCATCTATATTTAATCTAATAAAAAAGGCTTTTAAAATGCTAATCACATGTTTCACCAGATTATACCTTCCACATAAGGCTTAGTCAATGAATCAACCAAATGTTTTCTGCCCAGAAATGTAAATGTCTACATCAACAATGCTTAGCTAAAAAGAATATATTGAATGGTACATAATAACTTTGTACTTCTATAGTACCTTCCATTTAAGTATCTCAAAGCATTCTACAAACATTAGTGTATTCACCCCACTAAGGAAGATAAGCATTATCTCCACTTCTCAGATCTTGAGACCAGAGTTGTTGAACATAAGAAACATAGTATCAGAGGGGTAGCCGTGTTAGTTTGAATCTGTAAAAAGCAACAGAGGGTCCTGTGGCACCTTTGAGACTAACAGAAGTATTGGGAGCATAAGCTTTCGTGGGTAAGAACCTCACTTCTTCAGATGCCATAGAGGGACACTATAGAGTAACTCACTTCAAAAGTGGCAGCCTTGAGCCTTCATTTGAGGAGGTGGTGTCATGATGGGAGGGAAGTCCCTTAGTTGATAGATGATCAACTTTTTATTTCTATTTTTCATGCACCCCTGAGATTACTCCAGGAGATGCTGATATGGTTGAGAGACGCAGACAGGCTATGGCAATATGGGCCTTAGTCATTAGAAATATCAATAGATGAATATATTGTGACCATGAGAACTGTTTGCCAACCAGGTGCAAAACTGGTGAATTTCATCAGACATCTAGACTACATCTACACTATGCACCCCTTTTAGCTATGCATATGTAGCTACACACTGCAGTGAAAAGATGGCTGTGTCCACACCATAGTGTGTAGTTTCACATGCCAGTGAAAGGTTCTGGCATGGAGAGGCAGCAGTGAAAGGCTTCAGCAGCTTCCTCCTGCCAGAGCTTTTTCCCTGCTGCCAGAGTCTTTTCCTGTGGCGGGGGAAGGCTCCATCAGTGGGAAGCTGCCAGAACCTTTCTCTGTTGTCTCCCTGCAACCAGAGCATTTTCCTGCTGCTGGAGTATTTCTGGGGAACAGCTGCAGCAGCTGTGAGGCAGCCAGACATTACATGGATAAAAATATCAGTGTAATTGGGGAGGCACATCTTGTATGATTAGAGAGCTGTGTAGGGTATGTACTTGGAAACATACCCACACCCTTCCGGCTTATACCACTGACATAGGGAGGTGTAGGAGATGTAGGAGAGAAGTCCTGGAAGTTAAATCTAGATTGCTAGGGAAAAGACTTAGGTCCGATTCCTCTATGGTACCTTTTTTAAAAAATGCTTCCCGTTTCATGCACAAGGCCAACCAAATGGGGTGGGGAGGTTCTTCAGAGTTTCAATGAAATGATGAGAAGATGATGTAAACATGAGCCATTTCAATTTATTAGCCTGAGGAATGCTTTTCGGAGAAGGAAGAGCCTATTCAGAAGAGATGGGCACCATATTAACATAAATGGAAACGCATGACTGGCACAGAAAATGGATCACATTTGCGGGGGGGAGAGGGATGTATTTAAGCTAGGAATTGGGAAAGCTGGCAGGTCCTGAGGAACACTCAGGTCAAAGACATCTGCCAGGGAGATAATTCAAACGACCTCTGTGTTCAGTACAGGATAGGACAGATTTTACAGCTAACTGGGAGACCAGTTTGGTTTCATTGGTATAAATAAGGGCAAAATGTGACCTCATGAAGTTAAATTCAGAGCTAGTATAGGTAGGTAAACTCCTTAGTGAAATCAGCAGTTGCACTCACTTAAACAAGACCTTACTCTGGCCCCATACATACAGAGTAGCTGTTAAAATCCAGGTCTGCTGCTGGAAATCCTGCAGGCAGGGAAGATATAGGACACTACTGGGATTTACAAACCCCATACTGAGCACAGACAGAAGGGAGAAGAGAGTCTTCCTTGCTTACAGGCAACCAGGCTGGGCACACCCCAGCACAGCTGCCAGTACTGCCAATCCTGGAGGCATGCACTCACGGCTGGGACCAATATGGAAACCTAGCCCAGCTATAAAGGAAAGAGAATAGATTGAGAGAGCACTGGGGAGGTAGAAAGGCCTGAGGGATAGCAGAAGGCAACAGCTCCCATGCCAGACTGCCTCTATGAAACTGTCTAGGAGATAAAGGAAGACTGCCAGCCCTGGAGTTTAAGGGCTGTGTAATGGCATCAGCACCCACCTCTGACAGACACCCTTTTTCTGATCGGGTGTGAGACAGATTTTCATTCAGTTCTTACAACAGGGTGGCACCCACCTCTCATAAGCACCCCCCTGACCAATAGTTGTACAACAGGTCTTCAATGACTC
Organism: Trachemys scripta elegans; assembly: GCF_013100865.1. Classification (NCBI taxonomy): domain Eukaryota; kingdom Metazoa; phylum Chordata; order Testudines; family Emydidae; genus Trachemys; species Trachemys scripta. The sequence goes on from NC_048300.1 coordinate 108,778,369, forward strand.
AGTCCTCTGGCTGAGTCACACACACTGTCCCCCCCACTTCTGGGGTGTATAGTCTCTAGTTCTTTCACGTGGCCCTGGTATTGGGCCATAGCACCAAGGTATCCTCCTCACTGGCACTGCCTTCTTTAATAGCCCAACAGGGGCCATCTCAGTACCTGCAGTTCATATCCTTTTGACAGTCCTCCCTGAGCTCAGTCTTCAACCAGACCGGTAGGGCCAATCACGGTACCCTCACCCGGTCTGGCTAGGTCCTGGGCTCAGTCTGCCCACACTGACCTGTCTATGGTCCTGCTGCTCTTCCAGCCAGCTAGGGACCCAGTCTTTGGCAGCCTTCCCTGGGCTCAGTCCTGCCTCCAGTGAGCTATCTATAGTCCTGTTGCTCTTCTGGGTATCTAGTCCTCCCTCTTCAAGCTCCAGACAGTAACTGACAGCTTGGTCACTGCTGCTTCCTTTTATATTGTGCTTAAGGGCCCTGATTGGCTGCCTGGAGGACTTCTCTTCTCTTTTCTGGGGCTGGGTGAGGTAGGCCATGCAGCCTCCATCAGGGGCCCTTTGGACCTAGTCCACCCCGTCACAGGCTGATTGACTCACGTCAGGTTAAGTTGATGGATAGGGCTAATTTGAGAAGAATAGAGGAAAAACAGTTAGGAGAAAACTGGGACCTCTAAAGAGTGCCTCTAGAGCACTTGACAATGTGGTGCCAGACGTGGGGTTGAGTTTAATTGTCTCAGCAGAAAAGGGAAGCTCTGGAGGTCAATCAGCTTCTGCAGTGGCTGTCTAACTCAAGCGCAGCAACAACAGAGGCAGCAAGAACTGTTCAAACAGATGGCATTGCACCAGCAACAGTTGTTACAATGGATAGTGGACCTGGTACCAGCTGCAGCTCCTCAGGGTCCCACCACTATGGGGAGTGAGTCCCCTACACTTCAGGGAACCACTCATTCTTGGCACTTTTGCAAGAGTGACCATGACCTCTCAATGGCCCCCAGCCCAGTGGACAATCTGGCTTGCTCCACTACTCACTGAAGAAACCCAAGCAGCATCCTAGGGACTTGAAGATGCAGCAGCCCAGGACTGTTAATAGGTGAAGTCTACCATTTTACACTTATAAAGTTTGTGAACAATACCAACCTGGGTGGGGTTGCAAGTGCTTTGGAGGATAAGATTAAAATTCAAAATGATCTGGACAAACTGGAGAAATGGTCTGAAGTAAATAGGATGACATTCGATAGGAACAAATGCAAAGTACTCCACTTAGGAAGGAACAATCAGTTGCACACATACAAAATGGGAAGTGACTGCCTAGGAAGGAGTACTGAGGAAAGGGCTCTGGGGATCATAGTGGATCACAAGCTAAATACAAGTCAACAGTGTAACACTGTTGCAAAAAAAAAAAAAAAAAAAAAAAACCAAACATCATTCTGGGATGTATTAGCAGGAGTATTGTAAACAAGACACGAGAAGTAATTCTTCCGCTCTACTCCGTGCTGATTAGGCCTCAAGTGCAGTATTGTGTCCAGTTCTGGGTGCCACATTTCAGGAAATATATAGACAAATTGGAGAGAGTCCAGAGAAGAGGAACAAAAATGATTAAAGGTCTAGAAAACATGACCTATGAGGGAAGATTGAAAAAAAATGGGTTTGTTTAGTCTGGAAAAGAGAATACCGAGAGGGGACATGATAACAATTTTCAAGTACATAAAAGGTTGTTACAAAGAGGAGGGAGAAAAATTGTTCTTCTTAACCTCGGAGCATAGGACAAGAAGCAATGGGCTTAAATTGCAGCAAGGGAGGTTTAGGCTGGACATTAGGAAAACCTTCCTTACTGTCAGAGTGGTTAAGCACTGGAATAAATTGCCTAGGGAGGTTGTGGAATCTCCATCATTGGGGGATTTTTAAGAGCAGGTAAGAGAAACACCTGTCAGGGATGGTCTAGATAATACTTAGTCCTGTCTTGAGTGCAGGGGACTGGACTAGATGACCTCTCGAGGTCCCTTCCAGTTCTATGATTCTATGAAATGGGGGTTTGGGGAAAGAACAAAACTCAAGAACTTCTAGACTTTCCCCAAACCTCTAGAGAAAGCAAGGCTATAAATAGTAACGTTTTCTCAAAGTGAATTTTGCTTACTTTTTTTTTTATCCTCCTTGCCTCTACTTTTTAATGGCTTACTCTCTCTCTTTCTTTCTCATGGCAAACAGGGAGGCACCATTGACAGATGTGGCTACTGTAGGTGTAAACAAACAAACCTGGTTCTGCTTTAGAGCAAGAGTTACTGTCCATGTATGCATACAATTTTGAAGCAGATGCAACAGATTTTAAGTCAGGACATTTTTCTGCCCTATTTCCCACTCTACTGTAGAGAAGAGCAACATATCAGTGTCTGGGTATACATTTAGCATTTTGTGAAGTAGTCCAGTTGATCATAAAGAAGAGCTACAAGTGATCACCATTTAGAAGCTTCAGCATGCACTGACAAGGACTCTAACCTAATTACCTCCCGGCCTAGAAGGAAGAAGTCCCGGAGAGAGAGGTGATAAAGGCAACCCCTTTCATAGGCATAATGAAGACAACAGACGCTATAGTCAATCCAAAAGATGCCGCAGAACAGCATTCCATAGGCCAAAATGAGACCGCCTCTCTGCAACTGGACCCAGAGAGGCTAACAGGCTTCTTGGATTTCTGCATGAAGCAAAGTAATTATGATACTTTGAGCCGGGTCATTGAACAAGTAGCAGTGATAGACGATGGGGAAGTGGATCTCCTGAGGGCATGGCCATATCCTCATTTTTGTCATTAAGACAGACTTGTTATATCATGTAGATAGTGTTTTGCATTTTCAGTTTTCACCAATTTTCACCGATTAAATTATAAGGTTTTTTATTAAAGGAGTTTGGTTTTTACTGCTTTACACCAGTTTATCAATCCACTCAATATTTTTGGGGTACTATTTTTTAAAAAAAACACTAATGCTTTATGCGATTGTTATGTCCTGGAGCTCTTAGATTGAAGCAGTTCTACAGTGTAAAACATAGAACACACACGGTGGAGGTTGGAAAATCAAACAATGTTAATATCACACTCTGATTGGCTCACAAGGAGATGCTGCCCACCTATTTCTTTGAGTCCATTTAGTGTGGCGCTGAATTTAAACAATCAATCCTCTGCAGATAAAGATAAGGTAAAAAGGTAAAGATGGGGTGAAAATGCAAATCTATGCCTGAATACCAACAAGAAAATCAGTGCTTAGAAAATTTCAAGAAAAGTAGACTGGAGTGAAAAGGATGCATTGCGCTGCAAGTACTGCAGCATTGAGGTCAGTGCTTCTGCTGACAGAATAAAGGAGCATGTCAAAAGGAAGCTTAAAGAAGAAAGTGAACTTTGGGATAAACAGTCACCGTGGCTCTCACCGAGTCTTTAATAAAAGAGAGAAGACAGCATGATTGTGTCAATGAATTTGTGCATGCTCTTTGGTTTGCCAGACAATCACTGTTAATTGTAGAGGGGCCTATTGGTGACTTTGTGAGATAATACTGTGCAGCAGCAAAAACCCTTCCAAATACAGACAAGCTCACGCGTAAGTATCTGAAATAAAATGATGATATTTTAGTATCTAGACTGATGGAATGAACTGATGGAAATGTGGTATCTAGTCTGATTTTTGACGAGTCTCCTGATGCTTTGGACTGTCCAATTCTTGGCCTTTTGTTTTTGATTTCACAAAATAAAACTTGTTTTGTGCTGATGTGACATTCATCCTCTCTGCTGATAGCCATTTTGTCAATGCAGCAATAACTGACATATTTGATATGTACCAACTAACTTGGGAAAATCTGGCTACAACTAACACAGATTCTGCTTCCTACATGGCTAAATTTGCACAGGAGATTAAACTCAATCAGAAACTGGAGCTGCTTTGTACTACCCCTGCCCTGCTCACCTAATTAGTGTTGCACAGTCAGTAGCTACTGGTACAGAAGAAATGAAAGACGTGAAATCTTGCATCATTGGATTTGGAGCCATTTTCAAGCATGCAAACAAGTTTAAGGTTTTGTTTTACACAGTGCGAGATGAGTGCAAAGCCCACTGCCGACTACCTCTTGTGTACCACATAGGTGAACACAGCACCAAAAAGAAACACAAAACACAAGAAAACCAAAAAAGCATTCAAAACCAATGCTCACAAGAAATGGGAGATGACTGTAGCCCATTTACTGATCCCCAAAATGTTTGGTGCCAAAGATTCTTTTTGGAATGCCATCCAGGTGTTGCACCCCTTCCTCAAGGTGAATTTTGCAGCAGACTATGACTGTTATTCCAGAATGTTTCAAATATTTGCCAGTAAAGATGAAATCTCAAATCTGAACATGCCTAACCCTGATAATATGAAGCTAGATGCGCTGGCTTTTTGGAGCAGTCATCAAAACACACTTCCCATCTCCAGCAAATTGGCAAGGTGAGCTTTGGGTGTACCCCCTGGATCTGTTGATGCAGAGCACTTATTTTCAAAGTTGGACTACCTTCAAGACAACAAGAGGCTCTATATGAGTGAGGATACTTTGAAGAAAATTATGCAAGCGTGTACAAACCAGGATTTCTGGAAATACTACTAGCTCAGAGAGAAAAAATACCTTTGTACATTAAAAAAGGTTTCAATTATACTGTAGTAAAATATGTATATTATGAAAAGTCCCCGTCTCTCCTCCCTCCCTAACCCCCCCCCCAAATTTTTTAATTCTTGTTTTAACCTGATTTCATCCTGGTTTTAATGTTTGGAAAATAAACTGACAAATTCCCAGAATGTTTTTACAAATAAAAACTGAAAATGCATCTAGTCCAGGACAAGCAGATGCATGAGATATGGATGCAATTACTTGTGCCCTGGTTACATCATTTTGAACTCCTACATTTAGTGCACACAATCCTATGTGCAGGACACCTTGGGAAGGATAAGACAAAGTCTAGGATCCTAACCCAATACTTTTGCCCAGGGTCCTTAAAGAAGTTGAGAATTTATGTGTGTCATGCCCCAAATGCTAACTAGTGGTCACCAAAGGAGTCCCATGGACTCTACTAGTACCCTTTCCCTTGATGGAGATCTTCTTTGCATGAACAATAATCATTCTTATATGCCCCCTACAGAAGAGTACCTCTGGACATCAGCATATCCTTATCATCATGGACTTGGTCACCCAATAGCCGGAAATTATATCATTCCAGACAACGAATGACAAGACTATCACTAATGAGCTGCTGAAGGTCTTTGCCTGGGTAGGGATTCCCAAAGAGAACCTGATGGACCACGGAACAGGTTTTACAATCTGGTTGATAAGAGAGTTCTGTGGCCTACTAAAAGTCAAAGCATTATACACATCTGTAGGGTCCTACTAATTTCACAGTCGGAGGGTTTTAAAAATCACAAATTTCATGATTTCAGCTATTTAAATCTGAAATTTCATGGTGTTGTAATTGTAGGGGTCTTGACCCAAAACGGAGTTGTGGGGGGAGGCCGCAAGGTTCTTGTAAGAGGGATTGCAGTACTGGTACCCTTACTTCTGCGCTGCTGCTGGCGGCGGCGGTGCTGCCTTCAGAGGTGGGCAGCTGGGGAGCAACGGCTGCTGGCCAGAAGCCCAGCTCTGAAGGCAAAGCCACTGCCAGCAGCAGCGCAGAAGTAAGGATGGCATGGTATGGTATTGCCATTCTTCAGCGCTGCTGCCTGCAGAGCTGGGCCCTCAGTCAGCAGCTGCCACTCTCCGGCCGTCCAGCTGTGAAGGCAGCAGGGAAGAAGTAAGGATGACATGGTATGGCATTGCCACCCTTACTTCTGTGCTGCTGCTATTGGGGCACTGCTTTCAGAGCTGGGTGCCCGGCCAACAGCCATGGCTCTCTGGCCGCCCACCTCTGAAGTCAGTGCAGAAGTAAGGGTGGCAATACTACAACCTCCCAAAAATAGCCTTGTGACCCTCTGCAATTCCCTTTTGGGTCAGGACCCCCAGTTTGAGAAACATGGGTCTCCCCCATGAAATCTGTATAGTATAGGGGAAAAGCACACAAAAGACCAGATTTCACGGTCCGGGACGCATTTTTCATGGCCGTGAATTTGGTAGGGCCCCTACACATCTGTGTACCATCCATAGACAGATGGCCTAATGGAAAGACTTAATCAGATGGTAAAGAGAATGCTCAAGAAATTCATTATCCAAGACTCATAACATTGGGGCCAACTACTCCTGACTCTACTCCTCTTCTCCATTAAGGAAGTATCACAAGTTTTGACCGCATTTTCACCACTGCAAGTGCTTTATGGGCAACCGCCAAGAGGTATACTAGACCTGGTGTGAGGGACATGGGAAAGCCAGGCTCCAAGAACCAAAAACCTTGTACAATATGTCTTAAAGTTACATGAGAGACAGAAAGCTACAGGGCCGTATGCTAGAGGAAGGAACACATACAAAAACAGTCACATTATAATAAAGTTGCATGACTATGTGCCTTCCAGTCCGCGAACAGAGTTCTATTGCTTCTTCCAATCTCTGAATCAAAGCTGATGGCCAAGTGGCAAGGCCCTTATGAGATGGTAAAGGAGGTAGGAACTGCAAACTATTTAGTCAGACAAAAGGGGGGAATGGGAGGAAGGAATGACAAATTGACTGTGTAAATTTGCTGAAGCCAGGAAAAGCCACTTCATCATGCCATATGCTGAGGAACTGGGACCCCAAATTAGAGATTGCCTGAAAGAAAGCTCAGTGCCCCTCCAAGAGAACCTAAACCAGAAGCAAAAAAACCAGGCACTCCAATTGGTGGCCACTTTTACAGAGAGATTCTCAGCCCACCCTGGGAAGATATCCATGGGCCACAATCACATTAATATGGAACCCAGTAAAGTAATACAGAAGAGCCCCCAAAATTGAGAAGGGCTATCAAGAAAGAGCTCAAGGTCATGTCAGAACTTGGGCTATCCCAAAGTGACTGGAGAAGTCCTATTGTGCTGGTTCCAAAGTCAGATGACTCACTATATTTCTGTATAGACTTCAGAAAGGTGAACAGTTTCAGAATTTGATGTTTACCCCATGCCTTGTGTGGACGAACTTAGACTGGCTGGGAGAAGCACAAGATAGCACCACTCTGGATTTAACAAAGGGATACTGGCAGATTTCCTTAACACCAGACTCACAGGAGAAGATTGCTTTTATGCCGAAAATGGGCAGAGATGACACTAAAAACCAGTGAATCCTGCAACTACACTCCCTCTCTTTTCCTTCCTTGCACAAATCCCAGGTGCCGCTTCATGAAAGTAGGAGAAACAAAATAAATATATTTTTTATGGTCTTATGGTGTGTAAAGTTAGTGTAAAGACTAATGTATATTTATAGCCCGGGAATGAACAGACAGAGCTAAACAGCATTAAAAAAATTCTACTCTCTCCTCAGAAAAATACTATGAAATAGAAATGGTTATAAATATGCTAGAAGTTTTTAAACTTTGAGCTTATGTTTTTAAAACATTTTTAAAGTTCTACTGACCTCTGTAGACACTAAATAAAAGCAGAAAATTCTCACATCTGGAGAAGTAGATAGTTATTTATATGTATTTTCCCCCTGTTCTCTATTTAATTTTGAATAAATTATTCTTTTTAAAGTTGTTGTGATGTTATAACTCTACACAGGAATGATATGATTTGGTCTAAATATGATGGGACTACTTAGCTCATGGACAACGTAATAAACCTTAATTTAACCCAGCAATAGCCTGCTCTATTAACTTCTATATTTATATTAGTCATTTTGTTTGACTAGTCAGTCAGTCAGTGCTGCTTTTTAATGCAGTTTTTTTTTTTTGTAGGAATATTTACTTATATTGAAAAACATGCTTGCATAATTTCCAGGAACAGATTCTTGCAACCACTTGTAGCTTCTTCACGAGTGACTGATCTATGTACTTACCATAAGTAAAAGGATTTGAATTGTAAATTTCAGCTTGCAGGCTACTAAACCTCATTGACTCTAGCAGCACCTTGAAGACCCTGGGGATGTTCCTTTAGTTTGGCATTTGAAACTGACACAAATAAAAGACTGAAGGCCAACAGACCTCATAAATCATAGCTACAGTGTCAATGCCAATCTAACAAAGGGACTAATAACACACAACTACTGCAAAAAATAAAGACAGCCAGGAAAAGATTTTATTTTAATAGCTGATATTCAGGATGGCTTACCTGAAGCAGACTCTTTCATCTCTTCCCCATTGCTTTAGGGGTACACAGTCCCTATTTTTCAGGCTGGTGAAATGGGAAGGTTGCCTAGATGCTGATGAAGAAAACGTGAATTTTGCCAGAAGGGATGAGCTTAACCAGACCCACAGCGAGGAAAAAGAGGAACAAGATGCCACCATGACCCTTGAGTTTAATGTCTCCCACCAGGATCCAGGATATCAATCCAAGGCTCACATGCAAGGTGCCCAGATCAAACTGATCACCACTTGGGAAGCTGGATGGAATGTTACCAATGCCATTCAGGTAAAATGCTTACCTATTTACATTACTCATAATTTTAAACACTTAGTCTGTTTTGTTTTGCTTTAACTATATCATCATATCACAACACTCAGAAGGTTTTTGATTTCATCTCAGATGGCGGATTAATTTATTACTGACATATTTAAACTTTTTTTACATGAAACTCACACTTTAAAAACAGGGAACAAAGGTCAAAAGGGAGTCGTGGGGGAAGTAGGGACATTATCCAAAGAGAGAAAGATTCTGAAAATAATTAAACTAAGGGAAAATAAAGAGATGCTAACTGCTTCTGTAGGTTTGGAATTGCCTTTCCATGTGTACATTTGTATTCAGAGAAAATCACCAAGTTAAAGAAGGTGGAGATAAATCGGAGATACAATATGTAAATATATCACAAAACCAGAGACAATGTATTTAAGACCAGTTTCATCCCAGGTCTAACTTAACTGATGACTATGAATTTGGACCAAAGAGAGTAATAATAATAACAATAATAAAATAACTTTTTATTTGACATCAAATTTAAACTTGGTTCCATAATTTTCTTGATGGAAAAAGTGTTTTTTTCATATCTATAAATTTAGCTTAACATTGTTTTAAAAACTGCTTTTTCTCTCCCGCCTCCTTTTCATTTGCGACATCATACAGTAGGAACAAACAAATGTCTACAGACATATTTCACATTTAGCATTGTTTATACACTAATCAGTAGCTCACTTGCAAATTTTCATGACACCCTAAATATGAAAAGAAAAGAAAAAAAAAGGTCTTCCACTGTTGTTTGAGAGTTTGATAACTTTAATGGACATTTTCCTGTTCATCCTCTTCTAACCCCCCAATCTTTTTGAGGGGGAAAAACCCCAAAACATTGTCTATGTCTCAATGAAGTTTCCATGCTATATCTAATTTAAAATGAATACAAATACAATACAATTTAAGTCAAAGTAACATATCATATTCTAAATATGTTTAACTAAGAACATAGACTTGCAATCCTAATACAAAAATGGAAATACATTTTGGTGACAAGTCAGTTCTTGCAGACTCTCAGCATGGTCTGTCAATCAGCACAATGGGCTGGGGGTGAAATCCTGGCCCCAGCACAGTCAATGGGAGTTTTATCATTGACTTTAATGAAACCATTTCACTTTCGAAATCAAGGGACTTTGTTTCTAGACCCAGTTTTATCAATGCCTTGTAGTGTGACCTTTGGCAAGTCACTTAACTTCTCTTTGTCATTGTTTCCACATCTGAAAAATGTAGGTAATAATATCAGTCGCTCAAAGTGTTTTAAGACCCCTGGATCTATTTAAATACAATATTATATTATATATTATTAATTATTATAGATTCCAGTATAGAACTAGATATTTAGCAATATGGTAGCAATACTACTTACATATGGCAGATTATTAAAAGATTTTTTTTAAAAGGACAAAGTAGCTAATCAGTTCAGGAAGAAGGGCTTCATTCAGGGTCTAGCTACACTGCAGTAAATACCTGTGGCTGGCCCAGGTCAGCTCACTCAGACTTGTGGATGGCGGGCCGGGGTAGGAGGGCTGTTCGGGCTGTAAGGCAATAAAATTGCAGTGTAGACATTTGGGCTTCGGCTGGTGCCCAGCTCTGAGACCCCACGAGGCAGGAGAGTCCCACATCTAGGTTCCAGCAGAAGCCTGAACATTTATATTGCAATTTTATAACCCCACAGCCCAAGCTCTGCAAGTCCGAGTCAGCTGACCCAGATGAGCTGTGGGTGTTTTGTTGCAGTATAGATATACCCTTAGTGTCTGCAGCTTTGAACCCTGCTACTTAGTCTTGGTTGGTCCAGTATTTTAAAACAGAACACAACAGCAACAGGGGGCAAGCTACAGTTTTTTAGTGTTTTGTTTATGGGGGAGCATGAAGGTGGCAAAGTGGGGAATAATTATTTATTTACTAATACGGTTGGAGTTTTCTAATGGATATATTGTATGTGGGTAAGTGCAACAGAGCAGGTGTGCAATACATTTTGTGTTTTCTTTTACTTCTCTGAAGTATGGAAAAAACCCTTTATGTCTGGTTAGGGGAATACTATAAAATAGGTATCTAAGGCAGAAAAAAATATTGAGTTGGCACAGATCACTGAACATATAAGAATTTGAGGGAATTTCTATGCAAACCTTACAAGAGAAAAATCAGGAGTTATGAACAGATTGATTAAAGCAATCAGAATGCTCTTGACAGGTGGAAACAAGCTCTGTTAAAATGGGAATGACAGTTGTTTTTGCCTTACCCAGAGGAAAGGGCAACAGTGTTTTGCATGGCAATTAGAGATAAATGTTTAAGTTGAATTTGAAAACACTCTAAGCAGTTATTTCAGTGCACACAATTAATCCACAAATGAAATTATATTATAATCTGGAATTATTTTAAGGATAAGTAACTTTTTGGTCATTATGAAATTCAATAAAGGAGGCTTTTTTAGATTGTCTGCTTATTAAATAGTACTTATTTGCATTGGAAATGTTTAAGTTTTTTCCTTCAACTGAAGAATGTGAAATTTTGATGACAGCATTGTTTATGTAAATGATTGTTTCAGACATTTAAAGTTTCCAAGGAAACATGTTTAATATTCTTCCACTGTACATGCAAATGAAAACCTGTGTGCAGTTAAAACTACCTTTAAGAAAAGACATAACCCAAAATTATAAGATAAAAGGATGAAGAAAAGTATACTCTGACAGAGAGATTCAAGTTATACTTCTAGCTAGCAATAAAATAGCAAACTTTTACACTGGTTTTCACAGTAGTCTAGATTCTAACAATATGGTAGTATCAAAGTAGTCTTTACATACCAACAACATGGAAGAGGAGTGTATTCAGAAGAGATGACATGGTGCGCCAAAGAAAAAGAATGTCAAAATAAAAGTCCCACTAAGCCTACTGTGTCCTGAAGTGGTGCAAGCGGCCAGAAAACAGCTATTAGGAAGATGTAAAATAAAGTATCCCATCACTACTTTAATTTATAACCCATTTGAGATGGACTTCCCCAAAACTCTCAGCAGCACACACAAAGCTCAGGGCTGCAGAAAACTCATCTGCCCTACCAAAGAGTTTCAAAATGCTTTCAATAGTGTGAAACTCACTCCTTTTTACATTTAAAATATAGTTGGGATGGGTTCCACCTGGAACTGGGGTATCACTGAGACCTCTGACCCACCAGCCAGGGCTCCCTCTCACATGGTGTTGCCATGACAAGTTGCAAAGCCCTCCAAGCTTGCACCTTCACCAGCATTCACACAGATAGGGACACACCAAGATGCAGTCACTTGTAGGCTCTCTAAGAACCAGCCTCGGACCAGTGTTCCCTCTAATTTTTCCCACCAATGTGTGGAATGAATTTTGTTATGTTCACCAATATGGAGGTGATGTGTGATGTGAGCATAACAAAATTCATATAGCGGGTTGGGGCTGAGGGGTTCAGAGTGTTGGAGGGGGCTCAGGGCTGGGGGCAGAGTGTTGGGGTGCAGGGGGTACAGGCTCTGGGGTGGGGCTGGGGATGAGGGGCTCAGGGCTGCTGAAGAGGGTTGGAGTTCAGGGGAGGTGAGCTCTGGCTGGGGATGTGGGCTCTGGGGTGGGGCCAGGGATGAGGGGCTCAAGGCTGGGGCAGATGGTTGGGGTTTGGGGAGGTGAAGGTGCCATCTGGAGTTGCGGGCCCTAGGATGGGGCTGAGGAGTTTGGGGTACAGTTGGGCTCCCCAGGGCTATGGTGGGGAGAGAGGACTCCCCCCAGCCCTCTCTCCCTGCAGCAGCACCTGGGCTGGGGGGGAGGGGCACCTATCCCCTGGCAGGTTCAGGGCCGGGCTGGGTCAGGGCCAGGGGAAGGATGCCTGTCCCCCAGCCACAGCAGGTTCAGGGTCAGGCTGGGTCGGGGCTAGGGGAGGGGTGCCTATTCCCAGTCGTGGCAGGTCTGGGACTGGGCTGGGTCAGGGGCACCACAGGCATCTCTCCCCGCTGCAGCCCTGAGCGCCTGCATGGCACTTTATAGGCAACTGCACAGCTGCGTGGCCACGCAGCTTAGACGGAACTTAGCCTAGGACCCCAGAGCAGTACCATCCTTCCCTGGTCAAATCTGGCCAGTATATGGGTTTAAACCCAGTACGCCTCTCCCTCAATGTGAAGAGGACCATACACACTAGTGGTATGTAAGCTGAGATTTTTCCTAGACAGCTTAGTCAAATGCACAGTGGTTTGGATTAAAATATAAAATAAGTTTATTAACTAGAAACTGATAGATTTTAAGTGATTATAAGTGATAGCAAACAGATCAAAGCAGATTACCTAGTAAATAAACAAAACCACAAACTGAGCTTAACATACTAGATAGGTAGGATATGAATTAGCAAATCCTCACCCTGAGTGATAAACAGACTGGCAGATTCTGAAGGCGCAAGCTGCCTTGGCTTTGCAGCTTGGGTTTCCTAAGTTTTCATACAGAGACTAGAATCCCTTTAGCCTGGGAACATCACTTCCCCCCGTTCAGTCTTTATTCCTCAGGTGTTTCCAGGTGTGTTGTTGTAGGGAGAGCGAGTTCCCCTTATGCTGTCCTTTTCCCCCTTTTATATTTTTTCCCACTTACTGGGAAGCTCTTTTGCTGTGACCTGGGTCAAACAGCTCCCATTGTGTAGTGCTATCTCTGAGAGATTTCTATTGCACACAGTTCCTGGGGTAATACTTGTGCTTGTGTGCATTTCCTCTGTAAGCCATTAACATTGTTTGGTTTTTTTACTGTTGTACCTGAAAGGCTGCTCGTGAGTGTTTTCAACCTCACAACATGTTTCAGTAACACATACATAGCCATAACTTCACATACAAGAATAGCACATACAGTCCAACAAGATATTAATGTCTAGCAGATCAATACTTTTAGAATGATATCTCACAAGGCATACTTTGTGCAAAACATATCCTAATTACATGACAGTGATGAATATTGGGGCACCTGTGTGTCACAATAGTGTAATGTATAAATGTTCAATTACTGAAAATATATTAAGCCTGTATTCATAGCCAGAACCTTACCTCATGTAAAGTAGCAGAACTTCATTGAGTTCAATGGATCTCTGCTGATTGACAGCAGCTGAAGACCTTATTCTATATGTTTTGTAAAATGTATTGATATTATATACCTGTCTCATATAACAATACATTCCAATAGACCCAGTATTAAATTTTATTACATTTGTGGATAATGATACCGTAGTCAGAGTATCAATTTTATATTTTTATATCTGGTTTACATATGCATTTGAACTTGTGGCTATAAATCAGGGGTTTTCAAACTCGGGGTCATGACCTCTCAGGGGGTCGTGAGGTTATTACATGTGGGATTGTGAGCTGTCAGCCTCCACCCCAAACCCCGCTTCGCCTCCTGCCTTTATAGTAATGTTAAATATTAAAAAGTGTTTTTAATTTATAATGGGGGGATCGGACTCAGGCGCTTGCTGTCTGAAAGGAGGCACGAGTACAATAGTTTGAGAACCGCTGCTATAAATGATTCATACAGTTACAACATATATGGCATACTATCTTGTATATATAACAAAATGAATTCATTGATCCAATTTTAATATTTAATGTTCTCATTGATGAGAATATAGTTTCCATATAGGGGTATATGATGATAAATTTTTATCTGTGACCTTTTATGGTGTTCACCTGAGTAGTTGATATTTCTCTTTCTTCCATGGTTTCAGCTGCTTTCATCACACTAGTGATAAGGTTAAATCCTTAGAGACACTGAACACCACAAATGGAATGTGCAGAGGACCTGCACCTCCAAGGACCAGGGATCAGGTTTGCACAGACATTCAGGCCCACTAGGGCTTGCCAGGTGTCCAGTTTTCAACTGGAACACCTGGTCAAAAAGTGACCCTGGCAGCTCCGGTCAGTACTGCTGACCAGGGCATTAAAAGTCCAGTTGGCGTGGGGCTGGCAGGCTCCCTACCCGGCTCTGCGCGGCTCCTGGGAAGCAGCCGTCATGTCCCTCTGGCTCATAGGCATAGGTGGCTCTACGTGCTGCCCCCGCCCCAAGCACCAGCTCCGCAGCTCCTATTGGCCAGGAACCATGCCCAGTAAGTGCCGCTCAAAGCCTGTGACGCTCACCCGCTTCTGCACTTCAACCCCCTACCCCATCCCTGAGCCCCTTCCTGCATCCCAAACCCCTCATTCCTAGACCCACCACAGAGCCTGCACCCCGACCCCAGAGCCCTTCCTCCCCCATTACCCACCCCCTGCCCCAGCCCTGAGCCCCCTCCCCCACCCTGAACCCCTCATTTCTGACCCCACCAGGAGCCTGCACCCCCAACCCAGAGCCTGTACCCCCTCCCACACCCCAACCCCTTTCCTCAGCCCAGAGCCCCCTCCCACACTCCAAACCCCTCATCCCTAGCCCCACCACCAACCAGAGCCCTCACCCCCTCACACAACCCAATCCCCTGCCCCAGCCTGGTGAAAATGAGCAAGTGAGTGAGGATGGGGAAAAGCAAGAGACAGAGGGATGGGGGATGGAGTGAGTGAAAGGTGGGGCCTCGGAGAAGAGATGGGGAAGGGGTAGGGCCTCCAGGAAGGGTCGGGGCAAGGGTGTTCAATTTTCTGAGATCAGAAAGTTGGCAACCTTAAAGCCCACAGGGTGCCTATCTGCATTTTTAACTGCCTTTTAAATCTGTCCCCAGGTCCTTAATTGCACCACAGAATCCCAACATGGATTTTCATCCTTAAATTCAAGTAGTTTACACACCTGGGCTTAATTTATACCCTTTAGAACTCCACTGTAGAGCTTGGCCCAAATTATTCATTTTCCATATTCAAAGTTCAAGAACAAGGGCCCACTCCAGTATTTCTGACCAGAGCAGTAAGTAAAGCCACTGCAGCGTTTGGGCTACACACTGGAATTAGAGTAAGTCATACTTTGAAAGAACTTATAGAAGCCTGAGCAACAAAGATACAACAGCATTTCCCATCATGGGCTGGTTTTGAGAATTCAAATGGAGAGGCCTGCTGCCACTGTCTCTGACTCTTAGCAGACTCTGCAGTCTCTCTCTTTGCAACTTCCTGCAGCTCTTTACAGGAGAATCAGCTCTTCCATACCCAGCTCATACTGCTAAATAATTGCCACACTCCATTAGGTGTGCCAGGCAGGGCTAATTGTACAGGGATGGTCAGTTCCAGGCTTCCAAGCCTTAAAGGGGCAAGCCCACCATTACATACCTTCTATTAGGGCAAGGATTCTGGACATCGCCTGTTGCTTCATGGAGCATTTTATTTCAGGTTAGACCCTGGTGTAACTTTTTTGGGCCTGACCACTAAGCCTGCCCAGGAATGCAGCAAAAAGGGGCTGGAGCCAGGATATATATTCTCACTACCCAGTGCCTTTTTTCCCTAGCACAGTCAAGAGCACTTTGCTCCTGCAGCTATGGAATTGTGTTTACTGTTCAGAAATGTGCAGCATCCCTATTTTAGGGACTGTCGAGTAGCCATTCCTATAAACCTTGACACCTGGGGACAAATTCTGTTTATACTTTGTCAGCTGCAACCATTAAAAATATTATGAAGTCAGGGCTGCTAAAGATTGAAAGATGACACATTTAAAGTTGCTGATCACTTCTGGAAAATGACTATCTAGATTAGATTGTTCTAATGGGTATTAAATTTCTATGGCTATGTCTACACAGTAATGTAAGCCGAGAGTTAGTGGGACTCAAGTCAGCCAGGGAACCCTGGGCTTGAATGTCTACATTGCATTTTAATCCTCAGTTAAGAATTTTCTGACCCATGCTTGAACCTAGGGCTCTGGCATCCACATCGCAGTGTGCAGATCCAAGTCAAAGTAAATATATCCCAAAATGCCTATCTCCCCTCGAGGGTGATCAACCATCCCTAATAGGGTGGAACAGTCCTGAAATGTACATTTCAAGTCCTTGTCCTGGACTGAATGACTCTGGGACACCATTTGTCCCAGATTCCCTATAGTGCTGCTCCACACCTGTCCAAGGCTCAGGGGCAGCACCAGCCTCTTCCCGTTGGGAGGGGCTAAGATGGGCCTTAGCCAGCCTCACCACGAGGCCCCACGCCTTTCTCCTCTTCTTCCCCCTGAGCCTGTCCCTGGCCAGGCCAGAAGCCAGAACCAGGCAGTAGTAAGAGCCACCCAGAGAGCCCCGGCTGTGCTGAGCTGGGAGCTTTGCCCCTGCCCCTTCCTGCAGGGCCGCTGCTTGGTCCTGCTCCACTCTGTCCCTTGCTCCCAAGCCCCACTTGCTCTCCTTGGGGCTGCCTGTGCAGGGATGCCCAGGCTGCATGCACTGTGAGAGTGGCAAGTGCATGCAACCGCCCACCTGGCAACTTTGCTCCCTGCTCTGCGCAAGCTCCATGCATCAGCAAAGGAGAGTCGAAGCCACCACTGCAAGAGGAGCAGGCAGAGGGAGGGCATGTGACCAGACAGTAATGGCGCTTCTGGCCATGGTGCTGACTGCCTGCAGCTAGGGTGACCAGGCAGCAAGTGTAAAAAATCGGGACTGGGGTGGAGGGTAATAGGAGCCTATATAAGAAAAACTCCCCAAAATCGGGACTGTCCCTATAAAATCGGGACATCTGGTCACCCTACCTGCAGCACTGCTTCTCTGCCACCAGGAACTCTGGGATACAGCCGGAGGACTTCTGGGACCAGAGTCAAGCCGGGGCCACATGCACACAGGAAACCAATAGGGCTCAGACCCTAGGTCCAAGTTTAACACGAGCTCATACACTCGAGTCCTGCAGAATCTTGGGACTTTGGGTCTGAGCCCTAGATTGGCACATTTGCAGTGTGGACGCAAGGGGAGTTTGGCTTGAGCCTGGGCTCAGATCTGCAGGGCTGTGCACTGCATTGCTGTGTAGACATATCTTATGTGGAAGATTGTGTGACTGTTTTTCAGATGCCCATCACATAAGGGATCTGGATGACTGAGCAGAGAAAGAAATCAAGAAAGAATTGTATTAGCACATACTGGTGTAATTGTTAGAAGTACGGAACTTTTAGGATGTGACACATCAGGGCTCTGCAGCTCCTATCAGTTTTGCCAACATAAAGGCATTGTAAAGTAGCTGTAAGGATTCCACAAATAATTCCCCCAACATAGAGGCAGTCCCTGGTAGATGTAGTGGGTGTAGACAGCTCTATGCCACCCCACAGATGCCACCAGTTCAGGGGGCATGAGTATTGTCAGGGGAAGGAGTTTTGCCAGGGTATTCCAATGCTCTGGCTATTTCCAGCCACTAGAATCACCCATAAAAGCCTCTATGCAGTCCTCAGGATTGTGCTACCCTGTACCATAGGCCAACTCCACTATATTCTAATATGCAAATAGGAAAGTTACATAACCCCTCCCCAATTATGTTCAGGGTTTGGCTTAAACCTAACCATTCCATTGGTAACTCAAATTGTTTTGGCTATGTAGTTTAAGTCAGTTATCAGAGGTCTGAGAAATATTGAATATAAGTACATTGAATTTAAAATGCAGGCTCAGTTTTAAATTTGTATATCTTTATTGTTGATTTAAGACAGATCCTTTATTTTTAATGTATTTTTATGTGAATAAAACTATCTCATGTTACATCTTTTTGATAGCAGTAGCTGGAAGCAGTGTTATGATGAGGGGCCTGTTGGTGTTTCCATCAGAAATACCATCTTTATAACATCATCTTTCTTCTTAGAGTATGTGCAATGTGCCTCAAGCGGCATGTGCCCAGGATTCATCACCAAATTTGATCCATTGGTTGGATCATTAGCTTTCCCGGCCCAGGCTGGGTATGGACAGGGAATGCAACGTGAGTGCTGATCCCCGCCCCCCTCCCCCACATTATCTTTAAAATTAAGGATCTGAGTTTTAGAGGTACTGAATACCCACAGTTCCCATCAACTTCAACTGAAGCATCTGCTACTCAGTTCTCCTGAAAAGCAAGCTTATGATGTGAACTTAGACTCAGAGTACTGGTTACTAGCCTTCATGTAATTATTCTTAGTAACAGTAGCTAAAACATTGCAGTATATAGTTCCATGGCATCAAAAATCTCTTTGCAGTTTTTGATGTTTTTTGTCACGCTACAGCTAAAAAAAAGCTTGATTTTCAATAGACATTTTACAAGTGCCTTGTGTTCCCTTTTGTTGTTTGTTTACTTTTTATTTAAAGGCTGAATAATTTAACTTTGAAAATCTACTACTGTACACAATACCTGGTGATGGGGTTTTTTTTTAAACATTTCTTTCTAATGACTGCCAAGGTGCAATCTCTTCTCAATATACATACATAAATTGTGCTAATGAGAGCTGTGTGTGTGCTCCAAGAGGAGGCTATACCGCAGAATCGGTAAATAAGCATATTGTATGAAATCTCATTAATCTCACTGAGACATTTTATATTAACTGCTACATCTCAATGCTGAACTGCAGTTCTTCTGCCATGGCTCACCCTGTGATGTTTCTACACTTAAGGTGGCATGTAGAGTACATGCATTGCATGACCCCTCAGCAGTATAAACAGCAGTGTAGACAGCAAGGCACTGCAAAGGGGAGTACAGAAAAGACATATCTTAAGATATGGACCCTACACAGCTCTCTACATGCCAATGCAGTACCTTCCTACCCATCTACACTGCTAATTTCTACAGCATAGTGTCCCACTGCCAGAGCCTTTCCTTGCTGCAGTGAAAGATTCTGACAGGGACAAAAGGGACTGCAGCATGTAGCTACACATGTATCTTTCATGTAGACGAGACCTGTGCTTGAGGATGGGAAGGAGGAGACCATCCCAGGAGGCGTTCTTGAAGGTAGTGGACCTAATCCCAACTGCCTTGCACTCAGTAAAGTCATTTACAGTACGAACAGGCCTAATCAAGGTTTCATGGACAACAGGCAATGCCAGATTTTTGAACTTTCAAGTGCTTGACTTTGCCACTGAAATAAATGTTCTTTTAATGTAGTATATTTAAGTTAAATTTCCTAGGTTTTTTAAAGGAAAGGGGTAAAAACAAGTTATTATGCAACTACAGGACCCTAAGCAGGGACTGAACCTTGAACTTGCAACACTGCAGCACAGACTGCTATTGTTTCCGCTACCATTCTGATTATAGTAGCACCCAGCAGAAGAAGGCTGTTATTCTGGGGACAAGGTGGGCTAAGCGGTGGGCTGTTGGGGCCATGTGCTGGGGGAGTGCTCATTAGTGGGAACCCGGCCTGGCTCTCTCATACCCTTCCCCTCAGAAGGCGGTGGATGCTCCTTCTCCATGTGGTGCCCTAGAATGGGAGATGGGTTGATGGGGCCTCATGCTTGGCACAGGGATCGTTTGTGGGGAGCCTAGCTCCCCATCCCGCTAAAGCTGCTCCCAGTGTCTCCTGCTGCACGAGCCTGGCCTTTAAATAGAATCTGTGGTTATTTTTGCACGATACCAAAATTATTCTGTCACCAGAAGCCAGAGCAGGGAAATTGGGAATTTATGTCTCAGGCAAACTTGAATGCAATTTCATGGGACAAATGAAAGACACATCTCTAGTCTGAAGGCTTCAAATTTGCCATATTTCAAAGGCCCACTGCAAACAATGGAGGTCTTAAAGCTTCTTTAAAAGAATGGTCACAAGAATCTTATATAATGGAAAGTTTTAGGCAACCTAAATATAGGGGTTATTACCAGCTTCTCTATGATATACATCTATACATAAGTGTGCATACAAAATGTGGGGCCCAGCTCCCTGACACCCTCCCTACAGCACCCACCTGCAGGACAAGCAGACACTAGCAGCTAAAGGGGAACTGCAAGTGGCTCACTCAGTCTTGAGCTGCTTGTGATGGTTCACGAGATCATAAGCACTGCCAAAATTAAGTCTGAAATTATGACATTCACAATAACATTGCAAGTCTTGACAACACTGCCTTTTCTTAGTGCAGTAGAGTTCAAATTAATTTCCCGGTTCAGCTCTGTCTCTTTCTGGCCAATCTCGCTGATATCGCCTCATGGATGTCCAGACATCAATTTAAGATCAACATAGATAAAACAGTTTCTAATCTTACCCCCACCCTCAAGTCATCTCCTATATGTCCTTTCCTGATCACTGAGGATGACACCACCATCCTCCCTGGCACTTAGGCTCATAGTCGGGCATTGTCTTTAATTAGGACCTCTCTTTAGGTCCTCATATCCAGGCTGTGTAAATCTTGCTGATCCTTTCTGCACAGCATCTCTAAGTTATGGTCTTTCCTATCCTTCCACACTACTAAGACTTTCATCATCTCCCATCTCAACTACTGCAACATCCTTATCTCTGGCCTTGACAAATGCAAACTTGCCCTGCTTATAACCATTCAAAATACTGCTGTAAGGATCGTTTTCCAATCTCATTGCTTTTCCTATGTGTGACCCTAACCGCATCCCAATGCAAGAGGATAAGGGGCTCATTGGTCTCTAGTGGTGACTTTCAGCTGGCCTGACCAGTTCAGTGTCCCCAATTCATTAATGTCATAAACTGTATCTGGTATGTGTCATGTAAGGTACCATTGGAAAACTAACAACACACTGATCATTAATATTCTTGCTTAAAGTGTGTACAGTAAATGCCCAAGAGACCCTACAAATATGAAGGAAACGTGGGACTAAAATGTGTTTAACAGACAAGCCTGGGGTGTAGGTAAACGGATTTCTCCAGACAGAGGACAGATGCCTCCAGGCAGGTGTGATCAGAGTTGATTGGTAATTGCATGGCAAGTGGCCATTCATTTGCATCAGAGAGGGCAGGAATAAATCAATCTGCATTATAGCAAACACCCACAGAGGAAGAACCAGCATGGAACTTCCTTCACCACCAGATTCCATGTCCCCTTCCTCACAGCTTGAATGAACTTTATTTTGAGAGGTAACCTTCAGAAGAATACCTTTCAAAGGTGCACTGGAGTATAAAAGAGAAGAGCAAAGATCCAGGAATTATTTTTCACCTAAGAAGACAAAGGAACCAAGCACTACAAACTTTGTGGGAGATCCTGACCAGAGGGGTGGTCAGTCATCTTGCTAGAAGGTGGTGTGGTAAGAACCTTACCTTGAATAAGATTGTAATTTTTTTAATTCTTCATCTCTAGAAAGTGTTTTTCACTTTTATTTGCTTGTAGCATTTCTAGCTCTATCCCTTATATTAAACTCACTTAAAATCCCCTCTCCTTTTATTTATAAACTTGTTTACTTTTAATCTAAACCAACCCAGTGCTGTGTTTGACTGAAGTGATTGTTAACTCCAGTTCAAGTGATAAGCTGCGCAGTTTGTCTCTTCGGAGGAGCAGCCAACCCTTATTATTCCTATGAATGGTCCAGGAGAGGGCTGGGCATTGCAGAACAATTGTGGGAAAATTCAGGACTGGGAAATGTTGGGGTCACCTTGTCAGGTGTAACCAAAGCTGGTGTATGCCAGGGTGTGGCTGGGGTATAACAAGCAGGCTGCTGGGATCAAAGTGCTGAGCCAGAGCTGCTTAACACACAGACACTCCGTGTATATTTGCCTGCTGGCTGTTGGTGTCAGGACTGGGAGCCACAGCAGCAGAGCATTTAAGGCACCCAGAGTTACAGGGCAGGAAATGACAACTCCTCACTCCTCTGGATTGCACCCTAGAACATGACACTCTCTTTGCATCCCCCCACTGGTTCCCTTTTCTTCATTGCATCAAGCATAAGCTACTTGTCTTTACTTTCAAGGCCCTTCACAGCCTATCCCCCTGGTATCTACCATCTTGCATACACTATCTAGATGTTGACTCCCATCTCGATGCTGCAAACAATGCCAGCCTTCATTGCCCATTTTTTAATAAAGCACCTTCATACTTTTTCCAATACTGCCCCTCATGCATGGGAGGAGCTCCCAACAAACATCCACAAAGCAGCTTCATTGTCCTCCTTCAAATCCCGCTTCAAAACACTCCTTTGCTATGATGCTTACAACACACTTGATAACAGCTACCAATATTGTCTCATTGTTTCCTTGTGCTCCCCCTTTGGCCTCTCAATATCCATCTGTTGTCTCTTGTCTTACACTTCAATTGTAAGATCTTTGGGGCAGTGACTGTCTTTATGTTCTGTGTTTGTGCTGCAGCTCTCACAAGGAATCCCAGTCCATGACTGGTGCTTCTAGGCTCTACCATGATACAACAAATAATAATAATCTCGGTCTGAAGGCATTTTCTGTTTGTTTTTACAAAGGCTCTTCATAGAGCAAAGACAATTGTTTAAATGAGTCCCAGGGACAAATCAGTCCTGCCATTTAATCCTCAGTGGTTTCTCTCCCTTTTTGCTACACAGGGTAGATTCTTATTGCTACTGTGACCCATTGCAGTTCATAGCTTGTAGTGAGGAGGAATGAAAGGAACTTATGTAAAGAGCATGCTACTGATCGAACAATCTTTAGAATATCTTGCTGCCAGGATGGGGATTCCCTTTTTATATGACCACATAGTCAACATGAGAAGAGGGTAGCAGATTTAGACCAAAAATAGTTAAGATAAGTAATGGCTAAAAATAGAATTGCATCTATTACTGCAATATTTTGCACCCATTTGACATTTTATTCTATAGGCATTACACCATTTAAAATTGTAAAAATCATAAACAGGACAAACTAGTGCTCATGTACCATGACTAGGGTTTTGCACTGACAATAAATGTGCATCCAAATGAAAGCTGTATCCTATAGACAGAGTAAGCTTGGATTGAATAGATTACTCTGTCAAAGCCCCAAACTTTAAAGAGACCCTCATTTCATTACAAAGGGTTTTCCCAACATTGGAAACACTAGGACTTGGGTGCAGAAAAGTGATCCTTCACTTCCTCAACCCAAGGAAAAAGCTGATGCACATTTCCTCTGCAGAAAAACAAAAGTCACTTTAATGCCTACATTTCTCGCTGATCAGTCTCTTGTAACCTTTGTAGGAAGTTGCATAAAAATGAATTGGCACTTTTTCTCCCTCTTATTCACAGTTGGCTCCAGGCTTTTTATAGTACTATAACTGGCAAGTTTGGATTTCTGTACCTGATACTTATTTTACCTGCTTACTTTTACAGTTGTGATATTCAAGAAACTCCTCTCTTATTAAGAATGTTGTTGTCTATCTAGTTTTCTTTCAGATGAAAGCCAAAATTACAAATTACAATTACTTGTTCCTCATACGCAGTCCTCCAGCTATGCTATAAAAACACCTCAGATATGTATGTGTGCACACATGCACTTCTGCAGGACAAAAACCACATTGGTACACAACTACATTTGATTGAAGCCATAAATCTTCTTAGTCTCTGAACTTTATCCTCTCTGAAATCTCAGAGAACTAATCTGTTTTAATGAACAACTTTTAGACACACAATTCATTCCTCTTAAGAGAGTAAAGCTAAAGAATGTAGATGCCAGAACACAGTGATAGACAGCAGAAAGGCTAGCACTTTTACAGCCAAGAATCTTTTCCTACTCTATAGTAACACTCTCCCCTACAATTAACAAATTGTCTGTGGGAACTGGGCAGTGAACAAGGTCTTAAAATAAAGAAGGGTGACCCCTAGTGTTTGTCTAGAAATAAAGATTGATTCAAACCAACAATCTTCCCCACTACAGAAGTTGAAGTATTCAATTCTGTAAGTGACATGCACCTAAATTACTACATTATATATTCTTAGTAGAATTAGTATTAGTGCTATTATTAAAAGAATTTCCAAATGGCAAAACTTCTTCCCCACCATGCATACATGGTTAATCTACAATTCACCCCAGGTGTGTAACTCTAGCAGCAGCAGATTCACTAGAAAAGGCACAAGCTCTGCCTCAATGAGCAAATGGAGCTATTCAAGAAAATAAGAAAACCCCCCAAACACTGATTACACACTTTATTGAGGATGACAAATTGTACCCTAGCCTCAGCAATAGTGAGCTGTATGAAATGCACCTAAAGCTAAATGGAAGAAATCAAACCTTTTTTTCCCGACAATGTTTCTTACTTGGCAGAAACATATCCCTTTCTGCTTGGCCAGTAGCACCAGTTTTGCCATGTGGAAAATATAGCTTTTACCAAACAGCCAGCTAAACATCATCTCTGAATCTAATATATACTTCACAAAAATATACATATATGAATCCAAGTGGATGAAACAACACATTAACTCATATCCACATTTTCTGTACATTCATTTTCTTTCAGGCTATTTCCTCTGTTGAGACAAATTATAGTACAAATAGATGTTTTTGTCAGCCCCCTCAGCTAGCATTTTGGTTGCTGTATGGTGCCAACTGCTACAAGAGCTGCAGCCCTTTCTTTTACAAGAGAGCTGCCCTTTGTGACAAACACTTCTTTTATCGTTCTGTTTTCCCCTCCAGAACATGTTTTGTTCAAGCTGGGTCCACCCTCCCGTACCACTCAACAGTCCCTCATATGAAGAACATCCCTTATTTTGATACCTGTGTTCCACATGGACCAGCTGTTCTCCCTTAGATTACTGTAATCTACACATATGGATCTCAGAAATCATGAATAATTCAACTGAAATGAGAAAAAAATGTGTATGGATAAAACAAAGGATGACTCCAACATCCTTTTAACTTTTACTAATAGTCATCATGCCTCTCATTTTCAGTCTTTGCCCCACATTTGGGTTTTGGCACTGAGCGGGTATTCCCTCTCGATTTGTTTTAAAATCTCCTCAATATCTCTTCATGACCTTCCACAGCTCGGTGCTCTTCTTATGAGACTTAAGAGTTTAATGGGATCCCAAGTCTAAAGCCTGAAAAATTACTTTGCATGGGGTGTCTCATTAGGAGTCTCCATTCCCATTCTTCTTGTTTTTGCTGCCTTCTGATTTTTCCACCTTTAATGGGCAGCCACCCACCCCCAATTTGTTGGTGATCATCTCAGATTTAAAATTCAACCTAAAATATGTGCACAAAATGCAGGCATCCCTCTTTGCTGCTTGGGGAGGATTTTACCTCTCCTCTACTATCCGTTGGCTGTGGGGAGCTCCTCCCCCTTCACATGCACACACTAACTAGGCAGGATAAGATGTTGCATTCTTTGTATTTGTATCCATGGCCCCACACAGCCTCCTGTCTCCCATCTATCCCTACATTCACTTACTTCCCATATTTGCCTCAGTTTCCTACCCATCACGTTCTCCATTTCTGCTATGCCTCATTCCCCTGCTCCCCCAGTCTGCCTCTTACCCTCACATTCCCCTGCATCTATCAGTTTCCCAACTACCACCCATATCCCCCTCCACTCACCTCTCTCTTCCTCCTGCTCCATCCACTTTCCCTTGATTCCTCATAATTTCCTGTCCTGTGCCTCTCCTCTCCCAGCTACACCACTCCCCCCAATCTGTTTCCTGGCACTTTCAAAGTCTCTTATCCCATGTCTGGATCTCATAATGCTGACTACCAGGCTACCATCTTTCCTGAGTCCAGCCTGGCTTCAGCCCCTTTGGAAACAATGGGAGAGAGAAGCCAACTTTGCTGGGGGCAGTCTCACCCCCACCTACAAACATTAAAGAGACATCGGAGCCAGCATGCTGAGGATTCAGTCCCAAAGACAATAATGGGAGATGACAGCCATTCTGGAGAAAGGCGAAACTTCACAAGATTCAAAGCAGACATTAGACATTAAGGTGAACCCCTAATAAGCCTAAACATTGCAAGACTGGCAATAAAATCATGAGAGCTGACCACGCTGAGCTCTGCAAAGGGGCAGATCTCCCAGCAAGACTTAGAGGATTCATCTGCATCCACTTGCAAACCTTTGCTAGAAAAATTAGAATGATAGTTGGATTTGTGATGGCCAGGAAAACCATGTGGTGAATTGCCTGCAATGTGCAAAGTTTGTGGACCTCTTGAGACATCTAGACAGACTTATAAGCAGTGCTGGGGAGGAGTTGCTGGTCATGGTACATGTAGGTATCAGTGACATATGGAAAGGTAGGAGAGAGATCCTGGAGGCAAAATCTAGGCTGTTAGGTGAGAGATTAAAGTTGAGGACCTTCATGGTAGTCTGAATCGGCGGGTAGAAATGGACCTCTCAGGGATCGATTTATCGCGTCCCGTCGGGATGCGACAATCGATCCCTGAATCGGCGCTCTTACTCCACCAGCGGAGGTGGTAGTAAGCGCCGCCAACAGAAAGCCGCAGAAGTCGATTTTGCCGCCGTCCTCACAACGGGGTAAGTCGGCTGCGATACGTCGAATTCAGCTACGCTATTCACGTAGCTGAATTTGCGTATCTTAAATCGACTCCCCCCTGTAGTGTAGATGTACCCTCAGTCTCACTCTCTCAGTATTCAACTGCTCCCACTTTGTAGCTTGGCCCTCCAGGGATATTACATGAATCTAAGTCTTCTCTTTCATTGCAACCTTAACCATGCCACTGGGTTCCAGCTCAGGGACCCTACAAATAGCAGTCAAGGTCAGCACAATCCTATCCCTTACTACTGTACTGGGCTACTTTCTACTTTGCCGTCTCACCCTGACAGTGACAGAGCGTCTCTCTTTCTACAGCTTCCTTCTGCTCTCAGCTACTGAACTTTATACAGGCCCTCCTGTTCCTATCCAGCTGAACTCCGTCATTACTCCCTGTCTCTTCCTCCAGGGGAAGCCTAGATGGTTATTAGGCCCCTCTGGCCATCTTAACCCCTTCAGGCCTTGTGTGGGGTGGACACCCCATCACAGGGGGAAAATACCAGTGAAACCCCTCACAGTAGCATTTAACTTCAAAAAGTTGAAGTACACAAAAAATAGGAGGCTAGTTAAATAGAAATTAAAAGGAATAGTCACAAGAGTGAAATGCCTGCAAGCTGCATTAAAAAATGTTAAAACACCAGAATAGAGGCTCAAACTGTATGTATACCTCAGATTTTTTTAAAAACAGCAAGAGGATAAAAAAAATACCATCACCGCTAAATAGAGTACAAAAGACAGCTAAAGACAAAAAAGGCATCTTTTTCAAAATTGGAAGTCAAATCCTACTGAGATGAATTGCAAGGAACATAAACTCTGGCAAGTCAAGTGTAAAAGTATTATTATCAGATTCAGGAAGTCTGCTAAACAATCAGTGGGGCCACTGGACCATCAAGGTGGTACAGGAGCTCTCAAGGAACACAAGGCCATTGCAGAGAAGCTAAATGAGTTCTTTACATCAGCCTTCACTGCAGAGATTATGAGGGAGATCCCCACATCTGAACCATTCTTTTTAGGTGAAAAATCTGAGGAACTGTCCCAGACTGAGGTGTCAGTAGAGGAGGTTTTGGAACAAATTGATAAATTAAACAGTAATAAGTCACCAGGACCAGATAGTGTTCACCCAAGAGATCTGAAGGAACTCCAGTATGAAACTGAAGAACTACTAACTGTGGTATGTAACCTCTCACTTAAATCAGCCTCTGCATCAGATGACTGGAGGATAGCTACATTAATGCCAATTTTTTTAAAGGCTCCAGAGGCGATCCTTGTAATTACAGGTCAGTAAGCCTAACTTCAGTACCAAGCAAATTGGTTGAAACTATGGTAAGAATTACCAGACACATAGAGCAACACAATATGTTAGGGAAGCGTCAACACAGCTTTTGTAAAGGGAAATCATGCCTCACCAATCTATTAGAATTGTTTGAAGGGGCAACAACAATGGGGGCAAGAGTGAGAGGTAAATAGCGGGGTTCCCCAAGGATTTGTACCAGGACTAGTGCTTTTCAACATATTCATAAATGATCTGGGAAAAGGGGTAAACAGTGAGGTAGCAAAGATTGCAGATGATACAAAGTTACCCAAGATAGTTAAGTCCAAAGCTGACTATGAAGAGTTACAAAAGGATCTCACAAAACTGGGTGACTGGACAACATGGCAGATGAAATTCAATGTTGATTAATGCAAAGTAATACACACTAGAAAACAATCCCAACTCTACACATAAAATGATGGGGTCTAAATTAGCTGTTATCACTCAAGAAAGAGATCTTGGAATCATTGTGGATAGTTCTCTGAAAACATCTGTTCAATGTTCAGTGGCAATCAAAAAAATGTAACAGAAAGTTAGGAACCATTAGGAAAGGGATAGATAATATCATAATGCCACTGCATACATCCATGGTACACCCACACATTAAACACTGCATGTAGTTCTGGTCAACCCATCGCAAAAAAGATATATTGGAATTGGAAAAAGTATAGAGAAGGGCAACAAAAATGATAATGTATATGGAACAGCTTCCATATAAGGAGAGCTTTAAAAAGCTGGGGCTGTTCAGCTTAGAAAAGAGATGAGTAAGGGGCAATATGATGGAGGTCTATAAAATCATGAATGGTGTGGAGAAAATGAATAAGGGATTTTTATTTACCCCTTCACTTAATACAAGAACCAGGAGTCACCCAATAAAATTAATAATCGGAACGTTTTAAAAAGAAGTACTTCTTCACACAGTGCACAGTCAACCTGTAGAACTCATTGCCAGGGGATGTTGTGAAGGCCAAAGGTATAACTGGGTGCAAAAAAGAATTAGATAAATTTATGGAGGATAGTGCATCAATGGCTATTAGCTGCTGTGTTTTATTTCAGAGGTGGCTGTATTTAGTGGTGGGTGAGCTCCTGCCCTTTGAGGTCTGAGGGGGGAGAAGGAGAAGAGGGTATAGCGAGCTTCTGCCCTTCCCTATTCAAATTGCACAGCCGGATCTTTCCCTAACATTCCAGAATAGATGTAGCAACCATGGCAGTGCATACTGATGTATCAATTCACAAAACACTTTTATAATAATTAATGTGAACAAAATAACTTTATAGCTATATGCTTTTCATATAGACGATTCCCAAAGTACTTTACAGACTGGACCAAACTCTCTCTAGCTGGTGCTGTGAGGAGGAAGAGGGATGCTGCCAGTATATCCTCTGCTCTAGGGATCATGCTGGCCAGGACAGGTTTCTACTGAGGAGTGCCTTTAGTGCAGGGGCTGTGCTGGGAAATGGAGCAGCATGGACTGTAGCTATGCACTATATCCAGCCAGATAACCTTCATGATGCACTCAATAGCCCATGCTGATTCCTGTCCAGGCCAGCATGGTACCTAGAGTGGAGGATATACCTGGCAACATCCATCTTCCTCCTCACAGCAGTGGCTAGAGAGGATTTGGTTCTATAAAGTACTTTTGGAACCTTCTGGATGAAAGTCATATAACTGTAATGTTATATTGTTCCTATCAATTATTATATAAGTATATTATGAACTGATAAATTTGAATCAGATGAGTGGACAGTGATTCCAGCTTGCTAGGTACAACTCACTTTCAAACGTGATGGCTGTTATGGATGTAACTTACCTTCTTCTTTATTCTCTTTTCCCTGCTTCCATATGCAATGCATAATACCATTTCTCAAATTCCTTTAGCTACAGTATCTACTGTGCCTGCCTTCTCCTCTGGGACTAAGGGAAACAATGTATTCTCCTAAACAGGTAATTTGCTTGCAGGTTATATTTTGTGGGATTCAGTATATTCTGACAGAAAACTGGGAACTTTTGCAACACTAGCATTTTCCATGAAATCATGCAGCATTAAGCCACAAGCATATTATTTCAATTTTAGAACAAATATTTAAAACCAGCATACTTTTTTGGTGGAGGGAAGTTCTCGCATTTAATAGCAGCAATCACTTCTTGTTGAGACATTTCCTTTCTCCCCCTCTCCCTTTTAATCTTCGTGGAGACTCTCACAAATAATTCTGGCTATTCATGGAAGTAAGAGCGAACTCAGTGATTATTGTATCAACCAAATGGACGTACACATTTTACAATGAATGCAGACCAAGCAGCTTATTTTCCTCAATATCCTCCAATACCATCCCAAGCAGTCTATCTGCCTCATCACAATCCGTACCTGTTTACATGAGCTGAAGGATTTACAGACCAACAGTTCCGAACAAAGTTCTCTCAGTACATGAAGTAATTGCAGGCATTAATCACAGAATAAACACCTGTGTCACTTTCCTCCCTGAAGCTGGAAGCAGGCTTGAACTGGCTGAGAGCAGAAATACCAGGGAAAAAAGGATATTGCTAGGAATTAAGGACCTAATTAAACTCCCACTGAAGTCTTTCAATTATTATTAAAAGGAGCTGGATCCATCCATAAGATTATACCAGCCAGGAACAAGCTGAGGTTGTGGAGAACTGCTCCTTGTGTTTTCAAACTCAAACTCAGTGTGTCATGGACAAATTGAACTGAGGTGGCAAAGAATGTGACAACATGTTTTTCAATTGCTTAAATACCAGTGCTAGGAGTATGGTAACAAGCAAGAGCAATTGGAAATGCTCATTGATGAGAAGAAATTTGATATAATTGGCATTACTGAGTCACATGATTGGAATGTTAAAATCACTGATTACAGCCAGTTTAGGAAGGATAGAGTGGGTAAAAGAATTGGGGTGTGTGTGCGTGTGTGTTTATGTGGAGGGATGACACTCTACAATAAAGACACCATTATCTGTTTCAGAGTTATTGATAAGTCAGAATAATGCTTATGGATCAATATTCCCAGTAACTAAACCCAGAAAGGATACTGGTGGGGGCTGTTATAGACCACTGAATCAAACCAAAGAACGGGATGAGTTGCTTCTTAAGAGCTTCTCTGTAAAGTGTTTAAAGAAACCTGTGCTGTTATGAGGGACTTCAGTTTGAGGGACATATTCCAGATATCTCATGCAACCAGTAGTAGAACAGCATTAGAGTTTCTAAAAATTACATTTGGTAATTTTCTAACACAAAGGGTGTAGCACCCAGTGTGAGGTAATTCAATTTTGGACCTCATTATGATACATGAAGATGAATTGATCATTGGCTCCGATTACATTAATTATGGGCAAACAGAGGACAGTCTCAAACAATCAAATATATATTCCTGGTGCTTCCAAAGGACTAATTCCCCAAAGCTGATGAAAATGAATAGCAAAAATGATTGGGAAGAAAAATGTCGACAGAAAAATGTGAATTAAAAGTGAGAGTTGTTTAAGAAGACTTTATTAGATGGCTAGAAAGCCACAATTCCCCACACAAGAAAATAACTAAAAGTCCATCCTTGTTCAGCAAGAAAGTGAAGGGGCAATTGGCTGAGGAAACCTGTGGTCTGCTGATGAGTAAAGATTGTATATTCCTTGGGGATGGGTTTCAGAGTAGCAGCCGTGTTAGTCTGTATCTGCAAAAAGACTAATAAATTTGTTAGTCTTTTTCCTTGGGGATGGGGTCATTGCTTTGTCCTGTGTTTGTAGAACCCCTAGCACAT
Organism: Trachemys scripta elegans; assembly: GCF_013100865.1. Classification (NCBI taxonomy): domain Eukaryota; kingdom Metazoa; phylum Chordata; order Testudines; family Emydidae; genus Trachemys; species Trachemys scripta. The sequence goes on from NC_048300.1 coordinate 108,810,204, forward strand.
TCCTGGTTCACGATAGAGACTCTAGGCACAACGGTAATATAAATAAATAAAAAACAATAATAAATGTAATAAATCTTGACATACTGGGGAAATTTCAAAAAGCTGGAAGACTGCTAATGTCCTACCTGTATTCAAAAAGGGTAAATGGAATGGAACGATTCTAGGCAAAATAATGGAAAAGCTGCTATAGTGTTCAATCAATAAAGAATTAAAAGATAGAAACATGGAAAACAGCTCATCAAACAAACCTGCTTTCATTTTTTGATGTGATGACAAGTTTGGCTGATAAAGATAACTGTGTAGATGTAATATACTTTGACTTTTGTAAGGCTTTTGACTTGGTAATGCACAACATTCTGATTTAAAGATTAGCACTGTACAATACCAATAAAGCAAACGATCAATGGATTAAGAACTGGCTAACTGACAGATCTCTAAAAGTAGTTGTCAATGGGGATTCATCATTGAATGGGGGTGTTTCTAGTGGGGTTATGTAAGGATCAGTACCAGGCCCAATGCCATTCAATATTTTACCAGTGGCCTAGAGGTAAATATAAAATGACTGCTGACAAAGATTAGCAGAGTGGTAATAATGATACAGGACAGTACAGAACAATCTGGCTCCATAATTTAGCAAGAACTAATGGCTAGAAGTTAAAGCCAGAAAAAATTATGTTGGAAATAAGGCAGACATTTTTAATAGTGAGAGTGATTAACCATTGGGACAAACTACTAAGGAAGTAGTGGATTCTCCATCTCTGGCTATCCTCCCATCAAGCATGGATTCCTTTCTGAGAGTATACTTTAGTCAATACAAGTTATTGGGCTCACTACAGGAGTAACTAGGTTCTATAGCCTTTGTTACAGAGTCAGACTAGATCAGTGGTTTTCAACTTGTGGTCCGCTGACCCTTGTGGGGTCCGCACACTATGTCTAAGATTTACAAAGGGGTCTGCACCTCCATTTGAAATTTTTAGGGGTCTTAAATGAAAAAGGTTGAAAACTACTGGACTAAATGATCTAATGGGTCTTTCTGGCCTTAAAAGCTATGGGAGGGAAATGAATCTCTGGAAGCTTGAGAGAGAACTACATAAAAATTCTCTTTCTGCTATTATTCCAGTGGGCATAGTTTTCACTCAGACAGGTTTCTGAGTCACAAATAATGCAAGCTAAGACAAGAGTTAAATTCTTGAAATACCAGCATAGAAAATGTGTAGCTATATTTTTCTTTACAGAACTAAATTTAAAATTACTAGGGCCCTGAGTTTCTTTTCTCAGACATCATTTTGGAGACACAGAGTTGCAGGGCAGCCTTCATCCCTATTTAAAATAAACTAAAGAACAGGAAGGCTAAATTCAAGTTGTTCTATCTGATGCTGTTGAAGTTATTGTTTCAAAATTAAAAATAAAATAGAAAACAACCACAAGTCCCTCTACAATGATAATGCAAAAGCCACTGATATATCCGAGTAGGTTGTTGAAGAGGCTAAGAAAACAAAACAAACCCAGGTACTATTGCACATGGCTCTGTTCTAATTGTACAAGATTAAGGGATTTGCTGTATTTCAAAACCTAGCTTTGGTTCAAATAATCGCTTATCTATATTTTTATATAAATAGTGTGGAAGTGTATGTTTCTGTAAATACAGGAAAAATAACATATCTGAGGTGATATCCCTAAACAACTTAATCTAGCATTGTATGACAGTATATTTTTGGGAAGGGTTCCAGGGCCAGCTCCAGGCACCAGCTTAACAAGCAGGTGCTTGGGGCGGCCAAGGGAGAGGGGCGGCACCTGCAGCAGTTCGGGGTGGCAGGTCCCTCACTCCCTCTAGGAGCGAAGGACCTGCCGCTGAACTGCTGCTGCCGATTGCGGCTTTTTTTTTTTTTTCCAATTGCCGCCACCGGTCACGATTGTGATCGCGGCTTTTTTTTTTTTTGCTTGGGGCGGCAGAAATGCTGGAGCCGGCCCTGGGGGGTTCATACGTTCATCCTCCTGCCCTTCCAAGGAGATGCCTAACCCAGATTCACATAGACACCCAAGTATATGGTTGCAGAAATATTAGGATTAGCCTATTATACTACTTCTGTATAATATTTGCAAATGGCAAATCAAATGGAAGATTTATTAGAGTTAACCTAGCACCTTCATAGCATTCTGGCCTTTTTGCCATCTATTCTGATATTAAGCCAATACAGCTGATATTCTGGGCACCTGTTACTAACTAATTTATCCATTTATTTGTACTTACTTCACTTCCTACTTTATTTTTTCCATTTAATTTAGCGCTTAGGTTGAACCAATTTTTTACATGGTTCTTTTTGTTCCTTTCTCACTTCATTCTCTTCCTAGCATGATTTGGTCTCTTCTCTTTCTGCCAGGTTATCTTTCCTGTGAGGGATACTGCTTTGTTTTTACTGGGGTGTGGTACATTATAGGCTGAAATGGCTTGTAAAATTAAGTAGTCGGTATGACGTGCATGTCAAAGCCCTGTTAAGGCTGGAAATTCAGAAATCTGGAGAGTTTCTTTAAATGACATAACACTAATTTGTATATTTGGTGAATATGTATCCCCTTATTTACATAACTGACGAGAGCGAACTAGTGAGCAGAACTAAGGCCTGACAAGTTTGCAGCATTGAATAAGCTGTAGGATTGCCATGGTCCTGCCTGACTCTGTCATCTCTTTGGACTGGCATCCAGGTAACTCTGACCCTGGCTACTATTTGGCCTTGGCAGGGAACTGCGACTGGGTTGGTGCCTCTGGGGGTGGCTGGGAGATCTGTCTGCTTCCTGATGGGGATGCTGTGGCTGAGCTGATAGCCCCTAGCTGGGGCCTGAGTTCTGGATGGGGCTTGCCCCATGCTCCCTTGCTTTAATCAACTTTTGCTGGTCTTTGTTGCAAAGGCTGTCTAATCGCCAGTCTAGACCCCAGTGTGTATTCCACTTTATGCCTATCTGCCTATGGCCTCATTACAGCAGCCAATGATCACCAGGGTTTCGAGATACACTAACCCCACTCCCTTCCATTAGACTCAACCCCTATATGGGTGTCTGGGAAGTAAAGTAGCATAGGAGTTGTTACAGCACCCTTACACCATGTGAGGTTTTATTTATGTGGGAGGGATCTTCCAAGCTTTTTCAGGTTGCTTTACAATGAAACAGCCTTAACAAATCAGAGAATCTGACCCGCTATCTCTGCAGTTATATGACATTGTCATTGAAAAGTGCTTCCTAGAGGTATCTTTTCCTTTGAAACTCCTATTTTTAACCTGGATGACATGTAGAAAGTGTCCTTGCAGTAATTATCACTTGTAGTGAGTTAGGAACAGGAGATTGAGGCTGAGATCCTGCTTTATTTGGACTCTCACTTTTCATCATTAACTCTTTTGGACGTGTAGTACAAAACTGACAACCGGCTGCCAAAGGACACTGGCAAAAATGTTTTTAAAAAGGAATGTCAGTAATAAAACAGATTCTGGAGAGACAATGGAGGCAGTGCCACTTTTTATTTTAACACACACATTATGGAAGTGTCCCAAATGCTCATTTCTGGTTACTGACCAGTTACGGCCAGGAGGCTAGAGGCTTGCTGTTCTCAGTTATCAAGAGGATGCTGAAGGAAGCAGAAACAGTAAAGTGCCTGAGTCTCTGAGCATCATCCTCCATAATCATACATTTAAAAAATAAAAGCAAAAGAGGGACTTCAGACACTATCAATTTGGCTTACTGTGGAAATGTTCAGTCTAAACTTCCATTTGTCAACTCAAATCAAGCTTCCAGGTACACTGAAATTGGCAACCTTTTGTGGATTATTTTAAGAAAGAGTAGACAGATTATCCAAATCCTGAGATTACTTCTGTGTAACTGTTCTGCCAGTTTTTCCAAAGAGTAATTAGGCCTGAGTTCAGAAGACAGAAAAATGTGGCTTTGGTCACAACTGTGTCCTGAGTTAGCAACCAAAGAAAAATCATCGGATATAAGTAAATAGCAAGGGGATTTTAGAAGTTAGTTATGCCATGCTCTGATTAAAGTAACAGTTAAATAAAAGAAAACAGATTACTATGGGGAAAGCTGTCAGTGGCTGTGGGATGAGATAATGTTGTCTGAAAGACTTATGCTTTAGTCTAGGATGAGGAGAGTTATATAAATGTTAATGGACTAAATTCAGCAGGGGAGACACTATTGTGTGGGCAAGGCCTGTTCTGACACCTACCTGTGGCTTAATTATATTGTCATCTTTTTGGGTCAGTAGATACTCTTGAAACTCCCAACTGCACCTTGGGATTCCATAATTAAAAAAAAAAAAAATACTATGAATGCAGAAGAAAAGAGAGAAACTTACTCCACTCTGTAATGAACTAAGGACACAGCATTGTCCACATGCTGATACAAAAAAATACCTCCATGTCTAGATTCTTCGACTGATTTTCTTATGAACATGGTTTCTTTAAGATGCTATCAGACCCATTCTGGTATTGGGGCAATCCCTGTAAATTGTTTTCATAGTCAAGAAAAATTGTTCTTTGGGGAAGTGCCTGACCTGCAGCACTCAATAAGAAGCATGGACCAGAAAGGTGCATGCTCTCAAAAGATGCATTGCACATGCACCTTTTGCATTCTGTGGATAGCCAGATTTGTCGTCTTTTCAATAAAGACGAGTAGTGACCAGAAATTGGGGAAGCTTTGGACACTTCCAAAGAATATTTGTTAAATATACATAAGGGATTCTAATTGCATTGCTTAATGTGCTTCCAGAAGTTGCTCAGGTACTATGGTAATGAGGACTGTATAAGAACCTGAATAGAACTGAATTAAGACGCTGACTGCAGTCACTGTCTGGTTTTGGAAAGTCCTGGTGACTGAAGAGTGGGATGAACAGGTGATCAAACATTACAATACCTCAATAAAATGACTTTCCCAAAGATTTAAAAATACTCCACCCCACTGCAAGTAAAGTAAAGTGTAATCAACAGTCTGAGCAATAATAAGAAATGTAATGCATACACACTTAAATACATCCTTAATTGTACCCATGTTTTAAGAGTAATCCTGCAATCTTAATCCAACTGTACGTTAGAGGTATCTGTACCTACAGTAAAGTCAAGTAAAACAAATACCACTGGTGCACAAGATCAGTGATCTAACTTGTTTAGTAACTTAGTGTAAAGATGCCATTGTAATTTGTTGGCTGCTCATCTTTCTCCTTTGTTGACTGTCCCCTGTAGTCATTGACTTACAATGTATGTTAGTTTATGGCTGGGAGACAAGAAAGGAGATCACTTCGTATTACTTTCAATAGTTTACCATTAGTTTCTCTTCTCCCCCACCCCCGAACCTCTTATCTAGATCTTACTTCTTTTTTCTACCATTTTCCCTTACAAATGACATACAAATTGTGCTCATCCCACCTAAACCTCATGAGGGACCTAATCCTGAGGTCTTTAAAATTCCCATTGAAATCCACAGGAGTTGGCCTGAGTAAGGACTAAGGCCCTGATCTTCAAAAGATATTTAGATGCTTAACTCCCATTGATTCCAAAGGGAGTTGGCTCCTAAACCCCTTTGAGAATCTGGGTGCAAAGGCCCAATTACACTACCCTTACTCATTTTGAGTAATATCTTATTCTCAAAGTAATCACTGAGTAAACTACCACACAAACTGAATAAGAGTGACAGAATTAGGCCCTATGTAAATAATGTGGCACATTCTGCCACTTTTACTCATGCTGAGCACAAATGAAGACCCTGATCATATAAACACGTACATGTATGATTAATTGTACACAATGAGACTACGCATGTGAGTCATGTTAAGCACATGTTTAAGCATTTGCAAACCAAGAGATTTAATCATATTACTTTGCATGTAGCCCCATTGATGGCACATGACTCTCAGCAAGGATCTCATGATTTGGGCCACCATGCCTGGTTAAATGTGTTAATACTTACATTTTACTCTCACCTATAATGCTGTAAGACATAATATAAAATAATGTAATAAATTTAGCTTTATTTTGCTTCCCTTCCATTTTATTTTAATCACCAAGAACACAAAACACTGATGAGAGTCCGACAAATGTACATTGTATACCTTCAACTTTGCCACCTGGGAAAAAAGAAATGTCAGGGATGCCGTTTAGCTTAAATTGAATCTTTTGTATGCATGCCTATTGGGTTCAAGAATTTGATAGTTTTGTATGGATCTGAATTAAAAAGCAACAAAAACACATTTGCAAAAGACAATGAACATGGTGTTTCATGAACCTGAAGTGTGGGACTGTGCATTGTATAAAACTAATATAATCCAATTCCTCTGAGAAAATGTTTGGAGAAAAGTATGTGTATACCCACCATTCATTTTTAGACATATTAATAAGGCCAAACTTTCTAGCCACTCAGCTACAAGGGTGTTCACTTCAGGAATGAATACAACAGCAAAGAATCCATAAGGTTTCAGACTGCTGCAGAAGTAACCCATTCAAACACTAATGGCATTTTATTTCCAGATGACTGTTAACTATGACCCCGTATAATCTTTAAAGCAAAGCCGTGTGTCATTATTGGATTTGCCTAAGATACTATTTTAATATTTGGATGAAACTTATACAGCAGCTACTACAGCTGTTTGATTTTATTATTAAACCTGCTCCATTAATATGCATGTTGACTGAATAACTGCCTATGAGCCTTTTAAAATATGCTTCTAATCACATCAGCATTAAATATTAAACAGGAACTTGTCTCTACCATTTCCTCGTATTCTCTCTTTCTTAGCTTATCTGTACATATGTGTCTGGGCGAGCAGTTATTTTTGCTGATAACTTCATTTATCCTAAAGAAACAATTTTTTTGCTATTGTTATTTACTTAGAATTCTCCCACCATGGAAAAGTTGATACTCAACAGATGCAGGTTTGAACGTGTTGCTTCTAGTAAACATTTTGCCTCAAGGTTTTTTGTCCTATCTTTTCTTTCTCTCTCTCTCTAGGGAATTTTTGTTCTAGGATTGCCATATGCTCTTCTCCACAGTGGATACAGTGGGCTGTTTCTTATTATCCTGGCTGCAATGTTCTGCTGCTATACTGGCAAAATTCTAATCGCTTGCTTGTACGAAGAAAATGAAGATGGGCACCTCATAAGAGTGAGAGACACATATGAAGACATTGCTAATGCCTGCTGTAAAAAGCGATTTCCCAAACTAGGTGGCATAGTTGTCAATGTGACCCAGGTGATGGAACTGATCATGACGTGCATTTTGTATCTGGTTGTTAGTGGGAACTTGCTGTCACATAGTTTTCCATATTTACCAGTGACGGAGAAAACTTGGTCTGTAATTGCGTTTGTAACATTGCTGCCTTGTGTGTTTATCAAAACTCTCAGCATTGTTTCCAAACTCAGCCTGCTTTGCTCCTTAGTCCATTTCATTATCATCTTCATAGTGATGAGTTACTGTCTGACACAAATACATCAGTGGTCTTGGACAAGATTTAGACTCTCCATTGAGTTTGAGGATTTCCTGGTCTCAGTGGGGGTGATCATTTTCAGTTACACTTCACAAATATTTCTTCCTACTCTTGAAGGGAACATGAAAAACCCAAAGGAATTTAGCTGTATGTTGAACTGGACTCACTTTTTTGCTTGTCTCTTCAAGACAGCCTTTGCACTGACTGCATTCCTGACCTGGGGTGAAGAGACAAAGGAAGTTATTACTGACAACCTGCCAGCATCCCTGAAAACCCTGGTGAATTTGTGCTTCTTAGCCAAGGCTCTTCTGTCTTACCCATTGCCCTTTTTTGCAGTCACAGAAATACTGCATGCTTGCATATCTAGCAGTAATCATTCTGATTACAGAGCCCCTCTGTTTATTGTAGTTTTAAGAGGCTTGGCCCTCTTGTTTACTCTGCTGATGGCCATGTTCATACCACATTTTGCTCTGCTGATGGGTTTAACAGGCAGTGTAACAGGTGCTGCTATGACTTTTCTTCTTCCTTCTCTTTTCCACTTAAAACTTAAATGGGGAACGTTAGCGTTCCTGGAGAAAGGTGCAGCCATTTCTCTTTTTATTGTGGGTTTCCTTTGCAGCTTAGCAGGTATAGTCTGCTCAATAAAAGGGCTGATTGAAGCAGTTGGAGGAATGTAGAAAGGCCATCTTGAAAATCTGATCATATACTCTTGAGTGTTACCACTGTGAATGCAATTCCAAAATTAATATATGATACAGCAGAGACTTTCAAGTTTGTTTTACTATAAGAACTATTACTTGTTTTTAAAATGAGTAAAGAAAGAAAAACAACTTGGTTTACAATTAAAATATTTTGCCATTGAATTGAAATGGGAGTTTCATTTGCTCTCACATTCAACATTAACAGTGCTATAACAAGAAAAACAGAAGCACTTTTAATAGACCATTCCCACTTTTAATTCACAGTTATTTGTGAGTATATCTGTTCTTAAAGGAACTATAACTAATCAGTGCAGTTTTCCTGGAAGTCAGTTTCTAAGATTCATTCTCCTGCAATGCAATTATCCTATTGGTTTGATTACAAGATGTCTTACTATTAGAATGAAAAAGTTAATCTGCAGTTCACTTTCTGTATTAGGCAGAACATTTCTTTGATCTTTTTATTTTATCTGACTAAATTAAAAGCTGAAATGAAGTAAATCAAGTTCAACAAACAGACACACAGTTAACATCCTGTATAACTTGCCGTCGTCTTTAATTTTAAAAGATATTAGCTTAATAAAGAGATCAGCTTCGCAATGTATTTCACTTTAGTGAAAAGTCACCATGATAGGAAGCAATCTAGTCAGGGTACTTTAATGAATACATATTTTATTATACTAAAGCTATGCTAAGTTAGGAATTAAAGTAATTATTTGAAAGAAGAAAATTAAAATTTTCATTATGAACAGCTTCATGCAACCCTTTATTGAGTCATATGAAGGAGAATCTGATCCAACCATATGTTGGCATGCACAAAGTGGAAACCTCAATAATAACTGTTTAACTGCAATATTTTTCTTTATAATATCTTAGCAGCAATGCTACTGGCCTGCAGGAGCGACAGTGGCTTCTCAAGGCTAACCTGTTCAATGATAAACGAAGCACAATTAAACTTAAGTGATCAACACTAATGATAAGACCAAGTATGTCAGTCTGTTTCTTTGTATTCTTTCTGGTAATTAATGGAATAACGTACACTTGTCAAGTTTTGGGCATTAAATATAGGACATTAATGAATTATGAAAACAAAATTGCTATACATTAACAAAAACCCCAGCACAAGCAAGAAAGCAACTAGAGTCTTCTAGCATTTGTGTACTCTCTTAAAAACTATGGGTCAAATTCTGCTCTCATTTGCTCCACATTTACACCAATTTAATTCCATTGACTTCAGTTGAGTTATTCTGTATTGATGGAGGTGTAAATAGGAGCATATTTGTTCCTATCTACTTTTAAAAAGTATAGTCTTTTTATTTTTATGTAGAATGACGAAAAAAAGTGCTGCTTACTGAAGTAGTTGAAAGGTTATTATTACCCCCAATGACATAGACAAAAGGATATTATCCCTTGGATGATGTCAATGAAAGGGTATCATTACTTTTTTATGTGGAGAACATTCTCAAATAAGTAAACATGCAAGAACGGTATTAGTTATATTTTATCCTTTATGTGTCTGAGGACATAAGAAAGTAGTTTGAAGTGTTGCATAAGAATTCTTGAGCTTAGTTTATTCAACAAATCTCCAAACCAAATTGCCCAGGCTTTTTTTTTTTTTTTTTCTATCCCATTTTCTTTTATTGCTTTCTGTCTTGTATTCTTCAGAGATTTCTTAGAGTTGCCTCAGTGAATGTATCACTGGGAAGTCTTCAAATGAATTTGAATATTTTAACTGGTTGGAAAGTAGTAAGATTAAAAAAAAATTTACAAAACAAAACCCTCAGTTTTTCTCAAAAGATTTTGCAAACACTTTGAAATGTTTTTAGTTTTTGGACAAAATGCCCCCCAAAATGATTTTGGTTTTGTTTTTTTTCTAAACTGAAAATGGAAATATTATGGTTTTCGGTTTTTTGGTTTTTTCAGTCGCTGTTTGTGTCCCCTCCCTTACTCCTATGTTGCCACTGAAAATGTGTAGGAAAAAAAGAGGAGAAAAAAAATCACCCTGAAAAACCAATACACAAAAACTTTTCAATTTCAAAAAGAAAAAGTTATCTTGGTACTTACAGGGTCTATCACCATATAGTTATGGATATGGGATATGGATACACTGTATATGTCTGTGAAATGACTAACATACCTTTGGGCACTGAATAAATAATACTAATAACTAAAAGCACTGCAGCTAGAGAAAATGAATAAACAAACAAACAGACAGACTTACTTGGTGTTCCACTACCCTGCTAGTGTTTTATTAAAACTTGTTTTAAGAGCCAATGATCACCATTAACTGGAACATCCATCAGAGTAAGTGAGGAGAATCAAATTGCACATAAATACAGTCTTGAAAGGAAATATCTACCAACCCTTTTCCTCCTTTTCTAACTGCACTTCGCAGCATCTGTCTGGTAGCAAGATTCCAAGTTCCCTTCAGTGATGATATCATTAGTACCACCTAAAACAGTGTCTCCCTGTTAATTTTGAGGTGGTTGTGGCATCATCAGCGGGTTTAAGGGAAACACAGAGCCCTGAACTCTGCACTTGGCACATATATATCCTAGTTGGGGAAGATACTTAAGCACACTCAAGCCACTGGGACTACTCACATGCTTAAAGTTAGGCATTTGTTTAAGTACCTTCCAGAACTGGAGCTATAAATAGGAACAGCTTCCAAACATTTTCTTTGACTCTGTAAGTGTATTTTAATATTTAAATTTACACCTAGGGTGAAAGCCAGAACCCACTGAAGTCAATGAGAGGTTAGTCATTGACTTCAGTGGAGCCAGGATCACACCCACAATTTGTTAATGATGTTCTGTAACAAAAACTTTGCAGTCCATTTTAAATCACTTCCCTTCCTAACTGGGAATTGTTTTCCCCACCACTATATTTCTTTCTCCTCTTTCAGCAATGAGATATGTGTTCCCTGCTGCTGCTAGTGATAACAGAACATCAGCGATAGATCAGGAAAGGGTATTAAAAGACAGTTGTTGAGGCCAGAACCACTTTATTATCTGTTCACCCCTGATAATGCATTTCGCTTTTCATTCTCTGAAGTGAATTCTGAATCACCCATACAAAATTCATTCTACACTAATCAGTTACTCTGAAAAAGTGCATAAAAAGTGTGTGGAGTAGGAGGAAATAAGGTATGTTGTCTGTGCTTTAAAGACTAGTCTGCTACTAAATCAAATTTCAATATTCAGTACTCCCATTCAGGAACTATAAAACTTTAAAAACTGGTGACTGATTGCTGAAAATCATTTACCCTGTTCTTCTGCATTATTATTAATAACTGGATGATCTGTCGCTGCTAGAAAATGTTTAATCTTCCAAATTTCAGTTGAAAAGGAAATGAAGCTCAAAAAAATATTCTGATGGTATTTCAAGATTTACAGTCCTAGGAGCTCACATGGGAAATAAAATGTTAGGAAATTGACTGTGTCCTGTAGTAATTTGTCATGTATTTGAAAACACACCATTTGAAAACTTTTAAGTATTGTTGTCCACTGTTTAGCTATCTGTAGCTACTTGTGAGCTATCCATCTAGGTATGTCTATGGCCCACATTGCTGTAGTGCCTGAGCACCTCAGTCTTTTGACAGAATCATAAAAATAATGTATTTATCCTCACAATACCTCTGTGAAGTACGGATTATTATCCCCATTTTACAGATGAGGGTGCAAAACACGGAGAGATTCTACGACTTGCCAATACTCTGTGGTGGAGCAAGAAATTCAACATCCCAGGTTCCATGGGTTTCTAATGCACTAACCAATAGACTATCCTTTCTTCCGGTGGTGGGGTTCTAACATCAGAGGCAGCTCCCCTTCCTTCCTCCTTCTCCTCTGCCAATTTATGTCCTCCTGAGATTATGGTATATAATATGGTGGACTATATAGGAGGTTAGTCCACACCACTTATGCTAATGTTGCCCTTCCTACTCAAGCTTTTCTTTTCTTGAAGAAATGAATACAAGAGGAGGGGGGAGGAAGGGTATTTTAAAGGGAAATAGGGAAGAGAGGGGAAGAGGAAAGGAGGAGCAGAAAGAAAGATGGAGAGGAAATGGAAGCTAGAGGAAATAAAGGAAAAAAGGAGATGGATAAGAACACAGAGACAGGGAAATGGTAGAATAAAGATGATGAATGGGAGAAAAGGAGGAACCAAGAAGTGAAAGGAAGGGGAGGACAGACAGAGGGAACAAGGAGGGAAACAGAAGGGCAGAAAGGGGAAAGGAAGGGAAGAGAAAAATGTCAACAGAAGATGAGAGAGAAGAAGAAGGTAAGGAAGAAGGGGGGCTGCCTTCAATGTTAGAATCCCACCACCCTAAGAAATTTGTCACAACTACCTGCTAGTAGTAATTCAAGCTCTGCTGCCAGGTGCAAGCTATTTCCTGTATGTGAGCAGTTCTCCATTTGTTCAGTCCCCCAAAGCACTTGCAAGCTTGGGACTTTTAAAATAAAATCCTTGCTAGCTCTTTGAGTTGATCTCTATGTTTAATGCTTTCTGTTTTCAAAGGCTTTTGACAAACTGCTAAATAAAAATGTTCTAAAAATCTATATTTTTCTTCAGTCTATTCTATATCCCTTCCTCCGAGTGCTCTTCCCTCTCCTCCACACTATTATAAGTTCACAAATACCCACTGGGCCGAATTCACTGTTTTCCTGATGCACCATAGACAGCACAAAAGGACCATAAAGTAGGAATAAAGCCCCTTGCAGTGAGGCTACTGGTGCAGGGAACCTCTCTTAGCTGGGTGCAGAGCCTGGACTCAGAAAGAGAGTGTTCTGGCCAGGCCAGGTGTGTGTTGGGTGTGAATGTGGTGGTCCTATTTCTCAGGTGGCACAACATCTGTAAGGGCCATGGAAGCCAGGGAACGAATTAGAGCAGCCCTAGGGTTGTCCTAACATGAATCAAGTACTGAACTAGTCCCTAGAAGCCTCAGAATCAAGGCTGCAAAAAGCTGTGGGGGCAGGGCCTAATTCCCTGCATAGAGCAGATAATATACACACAGGAGTCCAATTATATAAAGTGGTGCATTAATTCAAATGTACCTAGAGATGGTCACATAAGAATGTTCCTCAGAAACTGGTGTAAGCTTCAATGTGAAGTGGAGTTTACCTTGCACAGCCCTACCATAAGTACAGTGTGGTGTCTAGGTCAAAAATGCCAAGCACGCAGCCCCCAGGCTGAATCCAGACTAGCTGATATATATTTATATGGCCCACATGACAGGTTCAGATGTTGCAAAATATGATTTTTTTTAAAAAAACAAGTTTCTAGTCCTCATGGTTGCAAAGTTATCCTTCCAGATGTAAAGTTGCCTTCCTAAATCGGCAAACAGCCTGAAACGATGGCTCCGGGAGGTGTGAACTTCCTCATTCCTATCAGTCACGCTGAGAAATTGACTCTAAAGCATAAGGGTGACAACTCAAACGATCAGAGATTAATAGTTTATGATGAGGTGATCAAATGGAATGAGAAATGGGGTGGAAATTAATCTTATGGGGGCAGGAATTAGGGATTTGCTCCAGGAAAGGAAATGCAGGTGGAAGAAAAGAGGAGAGACAACGAAAAGAAAGGGAGGGGGAAAGAGAGAAAGGAGGATAAGGAAGTAGATGAAGCAAAAGAAGAAGGGGTGGTAGTTCTAATTTCCTACAGTGTGAAACTGAATGTGATTTACCTAAAAATAACTGACATTTAATTGCTACATAAAGGCAGTATCTTACCCTTGGTCTTTGTACAAAACTCTCATTGACTTCTGTGGGAGATCCACTGTGGGCTGAAGGAAGTATTTAAATGTAAATTTATGCCCTGCCCCATGGCCCAGTATTAAAAATGGAATTCTCTCTCTCCTTAGAATGAGCTTGACACATCTGCTCTAGTCATAAAATAGTTTTCCACTCCTGGTTGAAATAAGAAAACAGAGAGAACCAGCATTACTAACTGGTAATCAACATTGAACAAAAGGCTGCAGCAGGCCAGGAATCCACGGAACACATGGGCTAGTGTCCATGTCCGTGGGTTGCCACTCATTTTTGGAGCTTAGCAAATAATCATTTTGTATAATAAATAATAATGTAATAAGAGATAAGATGAAGGCAGCAGGATTAGAGGAGCACACTTAAAACATACAGGCCACACTACAAGCACCAAATTCTCATTGCAGCTGCCTCAGGGATACTAAGCCCCACTTGGACAGCTGCACCCCCATTACCATCTGTGAGTGGGATCTTTGTACATAACACTCAGAGTGAGCTATCCACGTGCACAAGGAGACATAACTTCCATCAGCAGAAAATATCTACCACAGCACCTGTCATGGGGTAGTATGGTTATCCACCTAGCCCAACAGATCTAGAGAGCCACACATCAACATGAGCACCCTAAAGCAGTTGCTAGTGGTGTAATCTGCTGGTAACTAGTCACTGCAGGCCACACAATGCCACAGATGGGATTGTGTGGCCCATTAGGGAATCAAATGGGAGCACAGAGCATGCAACAAGTCATCAGTTGTTTAGTAAACACTAAACCCACCTCTGCACACTTGTCAACTACAATGTGGGAGGGGGATTTATTATGAATGATCATTTCATTAAAAAAATAGCTGACTCCTTATATCATCTCCAGTCATTCAGTAACCACTCCTTTCACCATGCAACAGGACCTATATGCCCAACCTATAGCATCAAGGTAACAAAAAACATGTCACAGGCAATGACTTAACTGCAGCATAGCATGACAGCAACCAGTGGATCCCTGAGCCCAGTCCTACATTGTAACCATGTACACTAATCTATATAAGAGAAAAAGCAGTTTCCACACTGGGCATGCTCCCTTGTCTGCTGCTACTTTAACATGCTCTTTGAAGCAGAATGGGCCTTTACTTTGTGCATGCATTGTTAAAAGTTATGCACCACACAGACTGGCATCCTGCAGATATCCACACTTTGCAGGTAGGTATGACCCTCATCTGTATTCCTGTAGGTTATCTGCACAGCAGCTGTGCATTTCCCGGTAGTGCTGACTACACACCTGATAGTCTGCACTGTGTGAACTTTACTAGCCTATTGATTTGATACTACTCAGTTTACATATTTCCCCACTGCTCAGCACCATGAAGCAGATTACACCCCTTGAGTGTAAATTGGGATCCCAGAAATGTCATTTTCTTATGCTTTCCTGAACTTCCTCATTTGACCCAAATGGAAAAATCCACAGTCACTTTCACCAGTCAACATAATGCTACTGAATTTGAACCTTTGATGAGTGTCTAATGGTTGTTCCAGAGTGGAGCCAGAGGAATAACCAAGCAAACTATGTTAGTCTTTAAGGTGCCACCAGACTCCTTGTTGTTCAAGCAAACTATGGTGTTCCTTTGTAAGAGGTCTGCACAGTGGAATAAAAACAACACAACTCACAGGACTGGAGGCTGCAAAACTTCCTGCTTTATTCAACTGTATCACAACAAACTGAGCATGGGGCAAAAACTCCTCCTAATGAAACAGGAAGTAAGGGAAATGTAGAGCATGGCTCCATCCCCTAATGCTCTTCATCACCCAGTTAACCTCACGATGACCACTCTTAAGCTGCACAGGGCAAGCAAAGCCAGGGACTCTGTAGGGCTTCTAAGCACCACAGGTCAATAAGGGGCAGGGCACAAACCAGAGATCCTGCAGAATCCTAACACTCCAGGGACCGTGTAAGCAGCTCAGAAGTACATCTCCTAAATAAATGCACAAAAGTAAAGGGTCAAACTGCACATCCCAAAATTCTGCTCATATATCCTCACCCTGTATACCAGAAACCCTCAAATGCCACTTCAGGGTAACTGCTTACATGCCCAACCTCTCTGCCCATCCAGGTAAGTTGATATTATCTATGACATTGCTCCTCTGATGCATCTCAGCTGCTTTGTGCGCTTCTGGCAGCACAATGTAGCACTAAAGCTAACAAATGCAGCCCCAGGAGGAGCCCCCAGATGTGGTGTCAGGGGAACCTTCTATAGTACAGAAATGCCACAGCAGCTCTTCAACAGCCCCCATTCCAGCTCTTACAGGGGGTTGCCTGGGGGAATGGAGAATGACTAGGGCTTCTTTATTCCTTGGTGATCCCTTGTTGCTTGAATGACTCCTTGCAGTTATTGCCATCCAGCACAAATTAAAGACTTCACAATGCTCTCACTTGTGCCAGAGACCTGGCAGCCTGACAGCACCAGGATCAAGAGGCCACAAAGTTGGCCTTTACACTCACCTCCTCATCTGTGCGGAGTGTAGAGCTGGGTGAAATTTCTCAACTGAAACTCACCCCACCTAAGAAAACACAGATTTGGGTCAATTTAGAATTCTGCAAAATGTTTCAGCTGGAAAAAAAAATCTGGAAAAGTAGAAATGCTCAGTTTTGACATTTTACTAAACAAAATGTTTCATTTTTAAAATTTTTAATGCCTTTTTGTTTCAAATTGTACATGGATTTTTTTTTAAATAAGGTTAGTAAAACCCCCAAATACTATACAATATTTTGTTTTCGTTCAAATGAAGTGTTTTGTTCAACCCAAAACAATTTTTTACTTATTTGGTATACAAAATAATTCAAACAATTTTTTTTTGTTTGGTCACTGAACCAAAAAAAAAAAAAAAAATCAGTTATTTGTCCTAACTGAGGGCTCCTTGGCTGCAGCTGAGGATCTAGCTCTAAGACTTCACCTTTGGCGATTCCAGGGAGGCAGAGTCTGCATGTGTTGACTTTGCCTGGATGAGTAGGAAGGCTGAATTGAAGTAATGGATATAATATTTTTCTGTCCAGGGTCATTGCATTGTATTGCTTTATGCTGTTAAACAGTTACAGTTAAAAAGATGGCTGCATCTCAGGGGTGAATTTCTAATCACTTCATTCACCACCGCACTGTAGCCCCCGTAGAACGGAACATAGCAGTGATCATAGAACATGCAGCTATGCAACAAAACAGTTCAGGATAGCAAATGACAAAGAATATTGTATCCAATCGACACTGAAAGGATCATTTAGGAAGACAGCATGGATGTGCCCAAATTTGAATTTAGCCAGGACACAAGAGTTACCAACCCTGTTCTTACAAAAAGTGTGGTAAGATTTTGACTATTCACAAACAACCAAGACCTTGCTTTTATGTGACTGTGTATGTCCAATGCCACCTGGTTAGAAAAACCTATGGATTCACCATGATCACATGTTTCTGTCATTGAAGATCTCACCAAATGAAATATCACATACTAGAACAGTGAGCTCTGAGGAGAAGAAAGTCCAACAAAGTCAGAACCCAAAGTTGTGGAGGTCTGAGGGAATATGATGTTTCACTTCACAGGCTACCATATAAATCTTAATCTTCAGAAATGAGCTTTACGGAAAAATACAATTTCATTTCAAATAAGGGGTCTTATATTATATGCTAGTTTAAAGCTCTTGACAAAAGCAGGTGGTGAAATTATCCAGAGCTGTTTTATAATAAAACCTACTATATGAAAGGCAAAACACAGAGCAATCTGCTGTTCTAATTATATGCTCGGAGCAAATGCAATATCTGCAGCTTCAATAAACATTGACCCTTTAACTGAATGTGCCCTACAAACACATTAATGCCCATCTGGGAAATAATCCAATCATGCCAACAGGGGAATGAGTGTGAGATTGGCAAATGAGGGCTCATCCACTTTAGGTTGTAAAAGGCTGTTCCCTATTAGCTTGTTGCTGGCACTGTGTATCCATCATAGCTTTTTGCTTCTTATTTCAAAATTAATTTTAAAAACCAGTGGTTATGAAGTGTGTCAGACTAACATTGCCAGTGCAAAATGAAGTACTCTTGGGTTAGGGCCCAGATCTACTGTTCTTATTACATAGGCATTAGCTGGTAGAGGGAGGAGAAAAATTATATTCACCAGTTTATCCCTCTGAATTATTAAAAAAAAAATCACCCTGAAGAAAGGTAGGTCATTTTGCCCCTTTCTACCCTCCCTTTTGGGTATATGCTGGGTAGGAGGAATGCTTAAGTTGTGGTCAGAGCTTAACAGGAGCCTCGTCAATAGGGGCTGCTCAGGGGTTGTACTGAATCAGCTCATCTACAGACTGCCTGGCCAATAGCCTCCACTGTTTGGGCTTCACTGGCCATCTATAGCTTTCCTCATGAACTTTTCACTGCTGGTGATTCCACCATGGTCTGTGCTGACGGAAGCCAGCACAGACCTAGGAGTGAATGCTGCCCATTGACTACAATGAGGGCAGGTCTTCACTACAGGGGAGGGTCGATTTAAGATACGCAAATTCAGCTACGCGAATAGCGTAGCTGAATTTGACCTATCGGAGCCGACTTACCCTGCTGTGAGTACAGCGGCAAAATCGACCTCCACGGCTCCCCGTCGACAGCGCTTACTCCCACCTCCGCTGGTGGAGTAAGAGCATCGATTCGGGGATCGATTGTCGCGTCCCAACGAGACGCGATAATTCGATCCCCGAAAGATCGATTTCTACCCGCCGATTCAGGCGGGTAGTGTAGACTAGCCTGAGAGTGATATGCCTTATGATAAGGATAGCAGGATTAGGGGTCCAGAAGAGGTACAGTGCAGCCAATGGTTATGCAAGCTTTTTCCACACTACCTCATCTGTGCAATTTACCTAAAGACGGACTTAAGCCTAAACCCTGGATTCAGACACCCTCAAACTTTCCAGTTCCAAACTTTGCAACTAGCCCTTCTCTCAGTAATGAACCAAATCAACCCCTCAAATCTGACTATCTCTGAACTTTGAGGACCCACTTTCTTTATTTGTATTACTGTACAGTAGTGCCTATAGACCTCACCTGGTATCAGAAACCAGTTGTGCTATACAAACACTGTACCATCAGACTGTAAGAGACAGTCCTTGCCCCCAGACAGTTGACAGTCTAAATACACAAGACAGAGTAAAGGTGAGAAAGGAAACAGGCAAGGGGGTGGTAAAGTGACTTGCCCGTGGTCACAGGGCAGATAAATTGAAGAACTAGGAATAGAAATCTGGTCTCCTGACTTCTGGTCCAGTGCACTAGCCACTTATTATACAAGTGTCTAAAATACAACTATAGGCATCCATGCATCAGAACACACTGTCTCCAAACTCTAGACTTAACCTTTTCCAGAGGGACTACCTCTAGGGAGAATGGGAGAGCTCAGACCTTAGACCATTCAATCCATAACACTTTCATTGAGATTGCCTATCAAAGGTCACCCCTCCCCGTGGTCCCCCCCCCCCCCCCCGACCACAAGTAGCATTGCTGAGGCCTGCCTGAGCTTTTCCTTAATGCAGGCTCCCATTAAAGAGTCCACACAGACCAAACATTCAAAACATTCACCCTGCTGAGGTCCAGTTTATGATGTCCAGCACAAAGACTTTTAAAAGAAAATTCTTATCTTCAGAAGTCTTCATCCCAGTCTCAACCTGTGCACAGCCAGTCCTCCCTGACGGTCTATCTTTCTGCTCTCCCAGCACCTCTTGCCTGGAGTTTGGCCTTCTCCACAGGCTCTCTCAGCTGGTACCTTCCCCCGCTGACTCAAGGTCCCACAGAAGCCTCCTTATTCCGTGCATGGTCTGCAAGTTATAAAGCCGGGAGACCTTCCCTTAGGCCTAATTGGGCAGTTTCTAATAGGTCCATGTGCACCGGACCCATTCTTGCAGGGGCCAGTCACTGTTTGACACTGCCAACAAAGATGTCAACTGATGCTAACTGTGCTAGTTTCTTTGAATGTTAATTTCCCATTAGGAACTGAAATAAGACAACTAACTCGTTTCATGC
The DNA here is from genome assembly GCF_013100865.1 of Trachemys scripta elegans. Classification (NCBI taxonomy): domain Eukaryota; kingdom Metazoa; phylum Chordata; order Testudines; family Emydidae; genus Trachemys; species Trachemys scripta. Next base: position 108,830,164 of record NC_048300.1, read on the forward strand.
AGGCTCCCAAAAAAGCCACCAGATGTTAATGGCTTACATGGATTTTTACTTTGAACGCAATGGTTGTCATGAGAGTCAAATACTCATCAGAAGTGAAAGTACAAACAAGTGACAAAGAGGTTTTTATTTTTCCTCACTTGCACAGGGATCCATCTGTGGGAAACATCCGAACACATGCCACATGAAGGCCTTTTGCTAAATCAACATTTCAGCTCCGACTCAGTGACAGCACTCTATTGTCATATTTCTTTCCTGATAGAATTCAAAGCCCTGTAATGACACAGGGATATAGATATTAGACCTTGGGAAAGATTGATGATTTATCTGTAGTTTGGTGCACGTTGAAACACATTTACATCCAAACACAAGAAAGATCTGGGATTTTTTTCTCATCTTTCAAGTGTTAGTTGCTTGAAGAATTCTCTGCATTTGGGTTTAACTCTGATTTTATTCATTACATTTTGTGATATTTGATTGTCATGCAGAACCTCGTACTCCAACTGAGGTAGGATTGTGATCAATACAAAAACTGCGATGTATTATTGTTTCAAGAAAACACTTGTTCAAATTGATGTAGACTTAACCAGGGTCTAATGAAATAGCATGAATCCTTGAGGTCCAGTATTCAGAACATGCATAAGTTCCTCTGCCCCCTATCCCAGCATCTGGCCACCTTTATACATAATGGTAACTGATGGGTAGAGTGTGACTTGGACTTTTCACCCAGTCCTACACAGGACATATGAACTAGTAAAAATCCCCCATCCCCATTTACTCCCGTGTAGAGTATTCACACATATAGGAGTCAGCAAGTGCCCTCCTCCCACATTTGAGCTGGCAATGAATGTCATTGGGTGGAGAGGGGTTGATGTCATAATTTGCTGCATAGAGAGAATTGAGAGCAAGAGGGGTGTCACTGAAGCACAATGCCTCCCAGGGCTATTCCTGGCCTAGTACAGCTTCTGAATCACCTAAAGGCACAATTTAGCCTGACTAAAATCTCATTCTTTTTCCTGTCTTAAAGTTAGGAGGACTCCAGTGACAGTGAACATATTACTATTTTCCTATTTCAACTGTTTCCTGATAAGTAGGGGCCAGATTGTGCAGACTCATACACGCTGATGAGTAATACTCAGATAAGTAATCCCATTGAATATGTAAATCCTGTGGCCTGAAGTTCTAGAGGGAAAGGATCTTTTTGCTCCCTTTGGTTTGTGAGCAGGGTTAAGAAGGCCCACAGAGCTGCTTCATCTTCATAAGCAATTTACCCAGAATTCCAGATGGACAAAAGCTCTAGAGAGGAGGATGCTCTCTGTCCCTATCTAGTGGTGAATAGGGTGAACTACATGGCTACAGAGAACTTTATTTGCATAAACTTTCTACACAACATGTTTCTAGTGTCACTTTGGGAGCTACACAAACTCAGGACTGCTTGGGTACTGGAACTGAATGGTGACAGGAGACAACAATTCCTACTTTGTGGCAAGGACTCTGCTCCAGGGCTCTAGATGCTACTGGTTCCCCTCCACTGAAGATCCTGCACTGTTGAAAGGACTTTGCACAGAGAGAGGATGCAGACTGAGGGCTTTGTGATAGGAGATAAAAGAGAGACAGAGATGACAAGAGCTGGTGCAACACAGAGAAAGTTCTTTGCTGAAGCGGCACAGGACAGCACCAGAGCTGAGTGAACTCTGTTGAGCCCCTCCTATTCAGGCACTAAATAAAGCTGAAAGGATTAAATGGTGGTGCCCCAGTACAGGACTGGCAGCACTTCCCAAGGGACTGGAGCCAGGCTTGCCTGCAAGCATCTCGGGAATATGCTACCCATAGACACCAAACTATGAGTGGGGTTTTGCAGATGGGGAAGGGATGTGAAAAAGAGATATTTTCCTCCAGGACATTCACACTGGTGGGTGGGGAACCAACTTAATAGACTATTGCCAAAGTTAACATAGGGGAGTATTTTACTTAACCATTCATATAGGTTTACTGTAACTGTGCTTCCCTATTCTGTTTGCCCTGTGACAGAGCAGCCCTGCCCCACACTAGCCCCGGCAGCACCAGACAAGTAGCTCTGTAGGCAGAAGTCCCGCCCTGCTCATACTGGGCATGCTCCAAATGTTCAGGGATTATAAAGAGGGAACTCAGCTCAGTCTGGGCTGGCGGCCTCAGGAGAAGCACCTATACGGAGAGCTCCGGCCAAGGATCAGCCCACACTCTTGAAGCTACCGGGAACCGAGGCCTCTCCAGGCCGGTGCGAAGCACCACTGTGGGAGGAACCAGAGGAGGCAACAGACCCCAAGACTAGCGGAGAACCAGGAGATCCGTGGGAGACCCCAATGGCTGAGCTGGTAGGAAGCGACCCAGGGGGAGTGACCGACTAGTATCTCAGCCCTGGTAAGCCTCAGCGTGTTTCGGTAGGACCCCCCTGCTGAGTCAGTAACAAGGCCATACTGCCCTGTGACGAGGGCTAATTTCCCTGGATTTTGGCCACTAGGCCGTGCTGCCCTGGAACGAGGGCTAATTTCCCTGGACTCTGGCCACTAGGCTGTGCTGCCTTGTGACGAGGGCTAATTCCCTAGACTCTGGCCACTAGGCCGTGCTGCCTTGTGACAAGGGCTAATTCCCTGGACTCTGGCCACTAGGCCATGCTGCCTTGTGACGAGGGCTAGTTCCCTGGGCTCTGGCCACTAGGCCGTGCTGCCCTGGAACGAGGGCTAACTCTGTGGACCCCGGCCACTAGGCCATGCGGCCCTGTGACGTGGGGGTTAAACCCTAACAGCCCCTAATAAAATTCTTTGCTTCATACACAGACTCAGTGCTTGCAAGTGGGGAGGTATTGTCTACTAAGGGAGCCCAGGGACGGTATTTAGTGATCTGAGCTTGAGCCAGTGGTGTTTTGTTAATTTTAAGAGGAACACCTAGCTGTGTGAACCCTGCCCTTGTGGCCACCAACAACACCTGGCAAAAGGGTTACAACTATAATAGAAATATTAGTGTGAGATAATTGGTCACTAGTGTGAGTAAGGATTGTACTGTCTAGGCTTCATTAATATTTTAACATCTATATGAAAATATAACTCCTATAGGTCTTCTAAGTGACTAACAATCATCCTCATTATTCAATAACAGTGTTGTTTAAGTTCATCATATTTAAAGTATTTTTAAGCCACCAGACTTGGATACTTACTTCATGTTTAAGTGTGCACCCATTAACTGAGAGACTATGACAAGGAATAACCTAAATAATTGGCCTAAATACCAGCTGAACAAGGTAGGACTTTACTGGGGTAAAATATATTAGCACACAGTCAAGATGTATTTCTCCACCTCAGTCACTACAAAACATAAATTCCTTTCTGTCATTTATGCTATATGCTTGCTTTTCACGCTTCACTTAGCTTGGACAATGAAACAAGACTGGTTCATTTCATGCCACGTTTCTAGTCAGTTTCATTTTCTGGTTCTGAATCATTAGGCCAGTTCAATGTTTTTTGTTTGGGATTACAAAATCAGAGAGGTTTTCATTTATTCACTATTTAAAAACTGTTTTTCACTGAATTGTTTTTAAAACAGATTTCTACTCAAATTAGGTTTTCTAAAACAATATATTTTAAAAAAATGAAATTTGGAGAAAAAACACTTGACTGTGTCCCTTTTCCAACCTCATTTACCTTTTCATCTGTGTTTTTCTTCTTTCCCTCACTACTTTTTAGACTGATTTATTCATAGTTTACCTTTTTGCCATGTTACTCAGCCTCAGCTCATTTGCCATTCTGTCCATGTCTTCTTGCCCTCTGAATTCTTTCTGCCCATACTTTCATCTAAAATGCTACATTCCTCACTCTGATTTATTTACTTTCTGTAGATTGAGTCCATGTGACTGGTATTTGGATTCACCTATATGTCACTGTCCGGCCCTAAATGTTAAGGAGTCAGATTCTTTTGATTAATATTCAGATGCAAAGGCACTGTCATTAAGATAAAACTCTTGTAAGTCAGAACTTTTCTGAGCTACAGTTAATGTATATGCTGCAATCTACACACATAAATGAAAATCAATAGAAAGTTAATGGAAACAAAATACCTTGGGGAGCTTCAGATGCTGCATATAGCATTCTGATGGGAGAGTAGAACAAACATTTCAAGCAAATGGATAAAAGCCATGGATTGTGAGTTGCAGAAGAAACTGGGTAAAGTTCTTTGTATGATGCTTATCTTGAACACTCTACAGACAAGATTCAGATAGGTTTAATGTGTTTTCATGTGCTCAACCATATAAAAGAACCACTGTCCAGAGAAAATGTGTGGGAAACATCCATACTAAGATGGCTCACCTATTCACAAAAAGACTGTAGATCTTACCTTTATCAGAGTCACAGGATACAAATTTTCGAAGGGAATGTAATGAGCTACACAATCAATTTTCTACAGAACGGCATAGCAATTTCCTGCCTAGGCTCCATACTGTAAAAGTGCTTGATATTAATTTCCAGCAAGCAAAAGAATAGCTGTCAGTGACCATTTTCTATCCTTGCAAAATTCCCCAGAAGTTTTAATATAATGTTGAACTGTCTAAAAACCAAGGTACTCAACAAATTTAACAGGCACACTTTTGCATACTTCTGATTAAAACAGGCAATATTTATTTTTGTGTTATATCACAAGAAGAATGTTGTGATAGTAAAGTAGACCTTGTCCCAGGCCCTTCACCTTTAAAAATCAGAAAGCAGTAATCAGTTCCCTTACAGGCTTTCATTCACAGAGCTCAACTCAGAGCATTAGAGAACCTTTGTCTCAGAAATTCTTAGCATATGCCCCTTATTTAAATCCTTTAAAAATATAATAATAATAATATCCCGAGGGAGCAGAACAGAATTAGAAGTCTGTGAACCTTGGCCCCAAGTCAATGGGAGTTGTGACATTGAGTCCAATGGGTCCAGAATTTCACCTTCTATTTCCCCCTTGCCCATGTTACACTGTGTGGAATGGCTCATGACCATGACTGCCTACCTCAGGGCAGACTTGTCAAAAAAAAGGACAGATACCTCAAATGGGTTGTATCATGTCCTATAACTAGATTTTACCAAACCAGTAACAAACATGAACTCCTGAATCACTATAACAATCTTACCATGGAGTCACAGACAGCCCCCTTAGGCTCTCCAGTCTATCTTGCAACCCAGACAAACTGGACTTAGTGGTAAATGGTCACTAACTGTTTGTTTTATATATATATATATATAAAACAATGTTCAGGTGCTTCCACTCCCAAAAGTCACTTACCCCAGATCAACTGGTACCCTAGATCTTACACCAAAGACAACGCCTGCAACCAATTCTGTAATAAGTTATCTAAAGCTTTATTAACTTGGAAAGAGAATTAAGAGTTATTTAAAGGTTAAAGCAAGCAAAAAATATGCACAAATGAGTTACCATCTAAATCCTAAGAGTGACAGAGTTATAGTGAGCTGTCAATTCAAAGTGTTTTTCAGGGGCGACCTAGGAAGCAGCCCTTGGGGAATCTCTGGCTTCAGTTTGGTGACTCCAGCCCTGTGAGAGTTCAAACAGCGAAGAGAGTTGAAAAATCTTCACATCAACTACTTTTATTTCCCTTTTCCAGTATTCAAAGCGATGGGATGAGGCCTTCTGCATGACTCCTCCATGGATGCCATAGGGCCATTAGCCAATGCTTGTATTGTGATGTTCTTTGATGGCTCATCTGGTTTTGACAGTTCTTCTGGATGAGCAGGGGCAGAATGGGGAGGGGATGATTTCTGTGCCTGGGTTCACAAGTTCAGAGCAAACATTTTCAAAGTTATAAAGCAAAACGTACATATTATCTTATAGCATGGAATACAGAAATTATAAGTAGAACAGGAGTACTTGTGGCACCTTAGAGACTAACAAATTTATTAGAGCATAAGCTTTCGCGGGTTACAGCCCACTTCTTCGGATGCATATCATTATAAGTGATATTAATGCATGCAGCAGCTTACAAGCATTTCATACAGTCTAAACACGAAATACATTGTTATAAGACTAATACCTATTTTGAGCAAAACTAACATAGGTGAACTGGTCTGGTGTCCAGCTATGAGTTTGTCAGTTCTTTGCTAATGCCTGCAGCCTGGGCCAGAGCTGGCATCTGGCCTGCAGCATCACAGCCCACATAACAGGCTAGAGTAGAGGAAAACCTGAAGAATTTTTTTCATAGTAAATAATTGTTGTATTCAGGTTAGTGAGTGATTTATTTTAAATGTCTATGACAGATACAATTACATTCTTATTAGTAGGGCCCCTTGTCTGTCATGGAGATGGGATTCTGTGACTTTCTGCGACCTCCATGACTTCTGCGGGGGCCAGTGTGGCTGATCCCAGAGTCGCCCAAGCAGCTTGCTCCAGGGCCAGCTGCTCAGGTGGCCCCGGGGACAGCCACACCAGCCGCTGCTCAGGCAGCCCCTAGCCGTGAATTTTTGTTTATTGCCCTTGACCTATCCAAAATAACCATGACTAAATCATAGCCTACTTATTAGCACTAAGCTTTGCCACTTAAATAAAGGGCCAAATCCTGACATCTTTAATCAGTCCTTACTCAGACAAAATTCCTTTCGACTTCAGAGGCAGTTTTGTCTGAGGATATGTCTACACTACCCACCAGATTGGCGGGTAGCGATCAATCTATCGGGGATCGATTTATTGCGTGTCATGTGGACGCGATAAATCGATCCCTGATCGCTCTCCCGTCGACTGCTGAACTCCAGCAGTGCGAGAGGCAGAAGTAAAGTCAATGGGGGATCCGCGGCCGAAGATCCAGCGCCACGAAGATGCGAACTAAGTAATTTTAATTCAATCTAAGATATGCAACTTCAGCTACAGGAATAGCATAGCTGAAGTCAATGTATCTTAGATTGATTTCCCCCCCGCGTCCCCCAGTGTAGACCAGGCCTGAGTAAAACATAAATAGGGACTTCAGGATTTAGTCCACTATTAACAGATAGATGAAATCTTCACCAGCTGGTCATTCATACTTCAAGCTCGAGCTATTCTTATTCTAGTCTCCTATCTCTCTGCATAAACAAAGAAGATGGAGTTTGAGCAATTTCACCAGATTGTCTGTAACAATATTTTTCAGCAGTTTCAAGGGTCAAGTAAAAAAGAATGTATGAGATTTTCCAGCTTTAATTATTTTGTTTGTATCAATATTTTTATCATGACATAGGAAACATCACATAATGTAAATCTCCATCTTGAAATTAAATCTACATTTCAATGTAAACTAATATTTGCCTGCTTAAAATACGATATTACAAAAATAACATTGTTAATATTATTTTGATGCTAGGGTAAAAAAAGATTGTGGTTAAGAAAGTCAAATTTGCAATAACTTATGCAAATCAATAGCAAAATGTTTCTCATTTTAAAATTATAATGCTTCTTTAAAGGAGTTGGGGTAATGGAAGAGCTGAAGGAAGGGGAAGTAATTGGTGGAAAGGAGCTTGGAAGTGAACCTGGAAGGTTGTTGGGTGTGGGTGGAAGAAGTATGGAACAGGTTTTTTTGAGGGGGAGGGATTGTTAGGGAGTTGGGGAGCCACCCCCATGGAGACACTGGCTGACCCCTAGCCTCTCCCATTCAGTCAGACACATTTGTCCCTGTCCCCAAGTGTTCCTGTACCCCTCCTCCCACCCTTCCCCATGTGTCCCTGCACCCCCATTCAGACTCTCCTCCTCCCTAGTCCCCATGTGTCCCTGCACACTCTCCCCTCCCCATGCATCCTCTCTCTCCCCAAAAAAAAATCTGCAGGGGACATGAATTCTGCACATGCATATTGGCACATAATTCCCCCAGGAATAATACTTGTAGAATATAAATTCCTCATCACCAATGTTGTATTTGGAGCCAGCGGAGAAGCAGATAGACACAGACATAAAGGGATCTGATAGAAACACAGCTGTCTGCTATGCTGATGTTATTATTCAGGCAGCAAAAGAAAGTGAGGCTTTGCACTGCAGAGGAAGGAGTGCCCAAACATTTGAAGGGACAGGGCATCACAGTACTAATTAAAGAAGAAACCTGTTCAAGTTAGATTTATGTGAAGTATGAGAATACATGTACTTGATGAACAAGTGAGCTTATCACTGTCTCCTACTGCTGGTGGTTAATGAGGCAGCATTGGTAATCTGCCTTTTGCTTACACATGCTGCACGTGCCATCCCCCAAGATGAACTCTCCAAGTCCAGCATTGACTGTCTCCTATGTTATGATAGGCTGTGATTCACCACTGCGGCACCTCCTGATGGCTGTCTTGGGAATTAGCTCTGCACCCTCTTCTAGTGGTGTCTCACCCACCATCACCTCTGTTCCTGGACCCGTGTTGCCCCAAGGACTGCAATGTCCTCTTCAGGACACAGCCCTCCAGCTTTGTGACATTCGGTTCTCCCCCCTTCCAGGGGAACTGCAGTCAACTGTCCAACCACTTCCTTTAGTGGCAGCCACAGCCAATTGTCTGGCTACTTCCTCAGTGGTGAGGAAGTGGGGGACCTGGGCCCATCCACCCCTCCGGTCCCAGCCCAGGGACCCTGTAGATGGCAGCCACATGCCATGTCCCCTCCAACTTTTCCCTGGGCCATTTCCCTGTGGCCCCCAGCACCTTCTTCATCCTTACCTCAGGGCTTCAGCCTGCCAGTCTTAGCAGCTAGCCAGGAGCTCTTTCTAACATCCATGCTCCCTGCTGGCAGCATTGCTCTGTCCAGGATGCTGGCATCTTTCCTCCTGCTAGGAGCCTGACCTTCCCTCCTCAAACTCCAGGCAACTACCGAACTCTGCTCTGCCCTGCAGCACTTCTTATATGAGCCTGCCAGGCCATGACTGGCTACTCTTCTCAGCCCCTTTCTAATTGGCTGCCTCTGGCGCAGCCTCCCTAGGGTTGCTTTTAACCCCTTTTCTGCCAGTGAGGGGCAGCACCCCATCACATATGTGCAGAATGCAACTGACACCTTTTTAGGAAAATCAACAAGGAAAATTCTCCTAGACAGATATTGTTATAAGACCTCACTGATTTAGTAAGAATTATGAGATACAGTAATATGGGCAGATGTGAGTTACCAGATCATGGATTCAGCATCAGGGAATATGTTTCAAATACTGCACAGGGTCCACATTTATATAGTCTATACATGTAAAGGAGATGCAAATATCATATTGTTCCATGGCAAGCACTATTTAACTACTTGGGCTTTTTTAAACCTAACTAAAGAAGAGTCAACACAATTGCAAGTACACAGATCTAGTCACCAGTCACCATTCATTTCATTTTATATTAATTAATATTCCCTCCCTCATTTTTTGATCAGTCAGCTTCCACTATGACCATCTACCTCTTGGAGATCATTTGTCATTTACACACTTTATGCAGCCATGTGTACTCATCACTGAATCTAGTATGTGTCCTCTACAAATAACTGGGCCAGATCCTCCTCAGCTGGGGGAAATTGGCATACATCCTTTGGATTCAATGGAACTCTCCCGACTTACATCAGCTGAGGATCTGGGCTTCACTTTCTGTGTAAAATGGTATTTTAAAAACATATCAGAACATCTCGTTTAAAATGGTTTCAGTTCTTTTGACAATGTACTATCTTGATATTCCTTGAATGTCCAGTAAGTGGACTACACTCTTGTCCCCTTTAACAGTTGATTTTGTTAAATCTATTGCACTACCTGAGGAACTTGTTTCTGAACACCTCAAAAATAAGGCCTTTGAATTCCAAGTTCTGTTTTCATCATTTTTGAGAGAATATTGGGTTCTAAGCATCACTTATGTGTCTTTCCAAGAATACCTTTGCTAATGTCACTGAAGTTTTTATCATGCTTCTTCAATTTTTGTGATTTTGGGTTGGATTTTATTTTATCACATGAGAACAAGATTTCTTACGGCATTTAATCATGACAGCTGGTTTCCATGAGTTAACTTCACCTCTTACCCAAACATCAATATGTTCCAGAGGAGTGAAAGGCTTGATAGCTTGATTCTAATGTTACCTTTTAATTTATAATAAAAGAATAGTCTTTATCTATCACAGTAAATCTACAGGTTCTAGTATCAACAAATATGATTTTAAAGGATGAAATATTCTAGTTCTTCTTGCCCTGAACTATTATTCTACTGAGACAAGTTCTTCCAATGGAAAATATTTCAAGTACACTTAATCTATGCATGCATCCATACAGCATTGGAATTTCTATTGAAATACTTTAAATTTTTAGTCCCCAATTCAGCAAAGAGGTTAAGCATATGCTTAATTTTAAGCATATGCTTACTACTATGCTGAATTGGGGACTAAACTTTAAGCATGTGCTTATGTCCACTCCTATTGAGCAATGCACTTAACTAAGTGGAACTTAAGCACATGTTTAACTGCTGTGCTGAACTGAATCCTCACTACATATTAGGCCCAATCCAGCATTGATTGAAGTCAGTAGAAACACACCCATTGACTTTAGTAGCTGTTCAATCAGGCTATTTAGCCCGTTGCTTTGTGAGTATTTGGGTGACTATGTAATCTGCATTCATTCATAGTTCCTTGACAATCCATGAAATTCCTTGTTGAGGTAGAAGGTACTGAGTATCTTCCAGTATCCCATATCATGCAAAATATATTCGTACATTGTGCTTCATTATTGTTTCATTTTGCAACTTTTTTCAATTACTAAGAAACATCTTGACAGGTTTCAGAGTAGCAGCCGTGTTAGTCTGTATCCGCAAAAAGAACAGGAGTACTTGTGGCACTCTAAAGTGCCACAAGTACTCCTGTTCTTTTTTTAAGAAGCATCTTGCATCTGTGAGCGCCAAAACTTCTTAAAAGAATTAATAGTAGTAATGAATGCCACCCTGTCATGATTTGGGGAATCTGTACAATTCATGAATTCTGTTTAAGATTATGAACTCTTAGTATGTATCTTTACCAAACTGCAGACTCCATTTTTGGATGTGGGAGTTCTTTATGTTCCTTGTTGTCCTGTTACCTCCATGTTGGACTGCAATTCCAAAGGCTGGTGGCAAAGAGATAACAAAAGAGGGTCATTGGCTTAAGTGCTGGACCACTGAAATGTAGTTGCTCTAGACCATGAGTGATCAGCACAACCCACGGGCCATACACAGCCCATCAGAACATCTCAGCTACCCCAAGGAGGACTGGCCGAGCCTGCCCCATTCCTGCTACCCCGAGGAGGAACCAAGCCTACCCTGCGCTACCTACCCAGAGGAGCCGATGCTGGTGGAGAGCACCAACAACACTAGGACGGCCCAGGTATCATACGAGGGGGACTGTGGAAGTAGCCCGGGGGCAGCCGACCCCAGTCTGGCTGCTGCACTGCCAGAGCCGATGTCAGTGTGTTGCAGCCAGGATTCCCACTGACAGCAGCGAACGTACATCGCTGCTAGGGCCCTGGGCTGGGATGCAGTGGAGTGGGAGGGCCTACGTCCCTCCTGCCACCCACTCCTTGGGTGGCAGACTCCCCCATTTTTTCCCTGGCCTAGAGAGGCCAGGATCTGTTAAACTGACCCAGCCTCTGCTTACGGCCTGGGTAACCGACTAACTATTTGGTTGCTGCCCCGCCCTGACCTAGGGCCTGGGCTGCTACAAACCCTGACCCAGCCCCTGCTTAAGGCCTGGGTTACTGCCTGACTATTTGCTTGCTTCCCTGCCTTGACCTAGGGCCTGGGTTGCTACAAACCCTGACCCAGCCCCTGCTTAAGGCCTGGGTTACTGACTGACTATTTGCTTGCTGCCCCGCCCTGACCTAGGGCCTGGGCTGTTACAAACCCTGACCCAGCCCTTGCTTAAGGGCCTGGGTTACCGACTGACTATTTGATTACTGCCCCGCCCTGACCTAGGACCTGGGCTGCTATAGACATTGCCTCAGCCCCTGTGTAGCGAGGCGGTGGGATACCCCACAGCCCCACTGAAAGCCAAGCCCCAGCCGAGACTACTACAGACCTGTACTGCATCTAGAAACTTTGTCTTCTATGCAGCAGTGACCAGCATTGGAATGTGTGTGTATATATAATATCTATTCAATACAGTATATTTTCTCTGAGTGTGTACATGGCCAGATTAACACAGGGGCTTTAGGGGCTGTAGCTTAGGATTTCGGGTGTCCCCACAAAAATAAACCCACACAATTCAATGGTCATCAACCCGTTGATCATGATCGACTCGTCGATCCTGGAGCCTCTGCCAGTCGATAGTGATTTCTGGGCTGCTAAAAGTCCAGTGGCACAGCAGGGCTCAGGCAGGCTGCCTGCGTGTCCTGGCCCCACGATGCTCCCGGAAGCGACTGGGTGCTGGCACATCTCTGCGGCCCCTGGGGTGGAGGAGGCGGCTCCACATGCTGCCCCTGCCCCCAGCACCATCCCTGCAGCTCCCGTTGGCCAGGAACTGGCCAATGGGAGCTGCAGGGCCAGCACTTGTGGGCACGAGCAGTGCACGGAGACATGCTATCTCCCTCCCCCCAGGGGCACGCAGAGATGTGCCACCAGCTGGCTGCTTTCGGGAGTGGCGTGGGGCCACGGGCATGCAGGAAGGCAGCCTGCCTGAGCCCTGCTGCACCGCTGGCTCGGAGCCACCTGTGGTAAGCGTCTCCTGGCCGGAGCCTCCACCTCGCACCCCCTCCTGCACCCCAACCCCCTGCCCCAGGTCAGAACCCCCTCCTGCACCCAAACTCCCTCCCAGAAAGAAACTAATATAACTGCTGTTCTAAGGTAAGAAGTAGGCTATTTTGAATTATTTTAACTATATTCTACGTTTTAAGACTGAAATGTAACCACAGAATGACTTTATGTTAATTAGAAGGCAAGTTTAGTACAGTCTTGATGCCATAATTGTGATAATTTTGTTTTAAATTAGGAAAAAGTCTTGTATACTGGGGCCCCACAAAATCTAATAGCCCTGGGCACACAGGAGAGTTAATCCGGCCCTGAGTGTGTATACATATAAACATAAACACACACACACACTTATTTTGGGACCCAGATTATGAACTCTTTAAAACAAGGAGTCTCTGGGACTACTCATGGAGTCACTGTACATCAGTGGGAATGGGAGATTCATAATCTGACCCTGTAATACCAAGAAGACTGAATTCTACATAACAATTTGCAATGTTCAAAATAGGTCATTTAGATTTCTTTAATCTGTCATTCTAATTACCCCTGGACTAAGGAGTTTTTCTATGTTCCACCTCTAAAAACTGTATTAATCAGTTTTCTTGGTATATGAACCATTCTTGCTTCCTCTGTACATTTGAGCAGTTTTTCTCTGCAGATCATGTATTCCCATATTCTTTGTTTTTTTTCTCATTTCAGGCTTCAGAAACCATGCTTTGGCTCAGAATGTCTGTAGCATTTTTGCCAGAGAAATAATGGACCTTCACATCATATTTTATACTTTTAACATCATTCTTTGAATTTTTGTGGATGTAGCTGCACCTGGCATTTAAGCAGGCTGACTATGAATTTATGGTCTATTCCAATACGAATTACAATTATTTTATTTTTTGTCCATAGAGAAATTAAGAGTTTTGAGCATGTGGATCTACAAACAAATATTTCCTTTTAATATTGCACATAGCTAACTACGTTTGAAAAGAACTATCTAGAACTATATCTCACAGGTTACTAACTCTGAAGCATACTGTTTGTGCTCATGAAGTATTCACTGGCAGATTAATAGTTCTGAGTTTCAGTATTAAAATACTGGTGTATCTAATATGAGGCAGAGATTTAAACTTTTAAAAAGAAGCAGCCTGTGCTTTTGTCCATGTCCATTTTATTTGCTCTTCTAGCAACTCCACGGAGGTTTATTTGCAGATGTTACCCTGGGACTAAACTATTTCAAACAATTGGTAAGGTTCATCCATTTTCTTGGAATGGAGAGAAACCAAAGGCCTGATAGGTCACCTTTTCTAACCACCAGAAAATGGCAGAATGTCCCATACTTTGAATTACGTGCTACCTTCAGTAGTAGTTCACAAAGAAGAACTATGTGTCTGAAAAGCCCACATATCCATTAAAGAGGGACAAAAGGGCAACAACTCCATTGAACTCTTCCCCTGTGTTCCAAACACCACAGAGCAATTTCCATATGTCTGGGTCTCTGTGATAGGGTATACAAATGCCATAGTGGTCAACACGGGATTAATAAGCTATTTCAGGAGGTTGGGATAACTGGGCCTAAAAATTTACCCTAATTAGAAGGTCAGTTGTAAAAAGCTCAACCCACCCTGTCCCACCTTGCCTGTGAGAGATGTCAGACTTGATGGAAGGAGCTTAAAAGGAGAGAACACTGCACAGTTGGAGGCGGACCAGAAAGAAGAGCAGGCCTTCAGTCCTCAGGTCCTGGAGAAGGGTCTGGTGAAAGCAGAAGCTTCTTGAGTGGCTGCTGCCTAATAGTTCCCTCCCTGAACTATACCATAGACTGGCCTGTAAGCTGGACTGAGGTCATGGCTTGCCAAGGGCTCTCTGAGGAAAGAGAGTCCTACAATGTCCAGGTGAGAGTTTATTTACGTTGGTTTCTTTTCCTTCATTGACGATCCTGGAAGGGGTGGATTCTGTCTCCTATGAACAACCCTGTGTGACAGATTGCCTGGTTGTTGTGGAGCAGAGGATGGGTGAGTACAAAGGCCCTGTCCCAGCCCTATGGGTGCCCTCAAAGAGGAACACAGTGACAATCTCTGTTGGAGAGAGGAAGGATTCTGGGGACAGTGCAGAAGATAGGGTGACCAGACAGCAAGTGTGAAAAATCAAGACAGGGGTTGGAGGGTAATAGGTGCCTATATAAGACAAAGCCCCATATATTAGGACTGTCCCTATAAAATCGGGACATCTGGTCACCCTAGCAGGAGAGAAGTTGTGGAGGATCTACACTGTGAAGCATAGTCCCTGATGGAACAGTTGAGTTTTCAAGTAGAAATCCACTCAGGAATTATTGCTGGTTGAACCAGGCAGAAGTAGCTGTCCCTGCACAGTTGCAAACCCCACTTCCAAAAGGAGGATTTTGCAAAAGCTGGCACTGGGAACCACATGGCAGCTCAGGGGGCCAACTATGTAGATATTCTTGGCTCCTCCTATTTTCTAGAGATCTTGACAGAACTATGAATTCAGAGGTTGGAATCCATTACCTGCACCCCCATTATAACATTCGGAGAAAATGCCAGGAGTGTGAAAAAAGGCATTTCCTAGCTCCAATATAAGCTTTTCCTGATAGGCCCATTATATTGACCCTCCCCAGGTACTGAGCCTTAATGTGATGGGAAAGGTTGCATGCTGCAATGAACCTAAGAGCTATGCTGGTGATTGTAGAACTCCTGTCAGATCTACCCAAGCCAGACAGGTCAAAGGGGAGGAACCAGGCTAAAGGGAGTCCACCGGTACTCCTGGTAGGTGGTTGTGAGTCAGGCTAACAACTTCTCCATGTAAAAATGTTACAGAAACAACCCAGAGGCAAGATGAGTTTGTGACAGACTCGCAAATAGAAACATTAACTGTAGAGAAGCATAATCTGCTTAATGTAAGACAATATAGTACCTGGCAAACCAGCAAATCCAGCTGACACTATAATGATGGAGAATCAAAGCCACAAGAAAGTTTTTCATCTGAAATGGAGTATCTTCACAGGTAAGGTTAACATAAGAATTAGGTCTTGGACTGTTAGGTCACTTCGGACCACTGGTAAACTGATACAAGTTATTAAAAATTGAAAAATCTTTGGCGTAAATATACTTTTGATTGAGGTGAGGTGACCTGGATGAGAGAAAATATCATCAGAACACGATTGTTTATCTTCGGGAAGAGAGGATGACATAGGGGAGGCTGAGGATTAATATTGAGCAAGGAAGCCACGAAAGCACTGAAGGCATGGGGACCTGTAAACTGTCATAATTCAGCATTATATGAAACAAATGATAGCATCAAATGGGTCAAAGACTGTTGCTATGAAAGATTGCAGAGTGTCCTTGTCAAGATCAATATATAAGACATTGTTATTCTCATGGGAGATTTAAATGCATAATACTGCATATGAACATATTATGGGCAGACATGGCATCCCAGGACGCACTGACAATGGAGAATGTCATATTAAACTTTGCGACCTATGTAGTCTTGGCATTGGGGGCCCACTATTTCCACGGAAGGAGAGACAAACTGACACAGAGATCAAATGATGGCTGCACCCAGAAACAAGGAGCCCTGGGGTAACAGCGGCAGCTGGGAGCCCCCTCCAATGGTGATTTCAAGTGCCGGGGCTCCGCTGCAGTAGTGGCAGTTGGAGCCCCGGGCCCTTTAAATCACCCCCAGCGCTCCCAGCCGCCTCTGTAGCTGGTAGCTCCGGGGCCAGGGGTGATTTAAAGGGCCCGTGCTCCCAGCTGCTGCCGCTTCCGGTTGAGGCCCCGCCCCCTCCAAAGGACTCCGGAGTACCGGTAATTCCTTTAAGTTACTTTCACCCCTGGATGGAATACTCAAAAGGAGTTAGGCTCCTAACTTTTGAGCATTCCACTCTAAGGCTATAAAGCCAACTGAAGAATAGTAAAGCACCAGGCTGTGATAAGATAGATACTGAAATGTTTAGATGTGTCCTAAAGACTAGAGAAGAGGGGATACCCTCAAAAATCCCTAAAAGAGGCACCAGCTTATTTGTGATAACTGGAGAGGGGTGACACTTCTATCTGTACTTGGAAAAGTGTTTTACATTATCATTTTGCATAGGATAAAAACTGCTGTTGATAAAGTACTTGGGGAAGAACAGGCTGGATTTCAGTCTGGTAGGGTTGTGTTCAGACCAGATTTTCACCTTGACAAAACTTACTGCAAAATGCTTAGAATACCAGCAGAAAATGGTTTTCAATGTCCTTGATTTTACTAAAATGCTTGATAGCGTCCACAGAGAAGCCCTCTGGAAGATCCTGAGACACTATGGAATTCCAGCAAAGATTGTTAAATTAATAAAAGCTTTGTATGATGAGTCTGCATGCTACATGTTGTGTCAGGACATAAAGCAGAGACATAGAATGTTTTAAGATTGTTACTGGCATAAGAAAAGGTTGTCTACTACTTCCACTTCGCATTCCAAAATCTACAATAATACAGAAGAGAAGAACACTGGTTGCTGCCAAGGACACTGGTATTAGTTGGGCAAGAGATAAGCTGCAAGACTTAGATTTTGCAGATTATTTTGTTATATTGGATAACAACCTGGGTGAAATGAAGAGACTTTTTATAAGAATAAAAGCAGAAGTTGCCAAAGTGGGACATTGTATCAATATGAGGAAGGCCAAGACCATGGAGAAGGGTTTATGTGATAATGTGATTATGTGATAAGGGTCACCACTGTCATGGAAAATGTGAATTTTGCCATTTCATTCAATGCCAAAAACCATGACTGTCACAGAAACAGTGAATTTTGCATTTTTATAGACCCCGCTACTAC
Source organism: Trachemys scripta elegans (assembly GCF_013100865.1). Taxonomy (NCBI): domain Eukaryota; kingdom Metazoa; phylum Chordata; order Testudines; family Emydidae; genus Trachemys; species Trachemys scripta. Next base: position 108,847,651 of record NC_048300.1, read on the forward strand.
ACATTAATAGTTTGTTAGTTTACTTTGATCTAGTCCCATTTCAAAGAAAATTCAATCAAAGCAAACTAATGAATTGTTAGTGTGCAGCAGCAGGGTCCACACCAACTGTTCGAACTGTTAATGCACAGCAGCTGATCAAAGTGAACTAAGGCCAGATCTACAGTACACACTTACTTTGGTATAACTATATCACACAGGTGTGAAAAGTCCTCACCCGAGTGACATAGTAATACCAACCTTAACCCCTCCAGCCCAACTCATGTGTAGACAGCTCTATGTTGGCAGAAGAGCTTCTCTCGCTGACATAGCTACCACCTCTCATGGAGGTGGAGTAAATAAGCCTTCGGCTTAGTGGGTCTTCATCAAAGTGCTACAGCGATGCAGCTGCGCCGATGCAAAGTGTAGACACAACAGGAAGCTGAAGTCACTCTACCAGCATCTTTTAAGAAGAAATCTTGGGAATTCTTTGGAGAGATCATATAAATAATGTGTAAGTGTTGTGCTGCACAGGTCAGATGACTGTGGCCTCAGTAATCAGACAGAGATGGCTATGATGGTTTGGCCATGTCATGAGGCTACCCCATGGCAGAAGCACAAGAAATGCCCTAGATAGGATCCCACCTGAAGGGAAAAGAAGCCATGGAGGACAAAGAATGACCTGCCATAGGATGATGGAAGGGGATGCTGTTATCATGGAGACAACTTACAATGGAGTCAAATATTTTACTCTAGACAGACATCAGTGGGGAAAAATGGGTTGCCTCACGTGCTACTGGGCACAAGACATTGTAAATATACATTACACACGCACACCTATACTCTAAACCCTTTGTCCAATCTAGTCTTTATTTACTTAAAGCAATGTGGCTTACACTCCTTCCCTTGGGAGACTATTCTACAGACTGGTAGACTGCACTGTAATTTTTCCTGTTGGTCAGCTTTATTCAGTCTAATTCTATTACTACAATTACTACAACTGTGCCTTTATAGCTGGAATGTATGGTATGTTCTACATACTGTGTGTATATTGCCTACTATTATCTCAGTGCCTTCTAGTCTCGGTCATGTAAAAAGTGTATGTCCTTTTTGCAGTACTGCTAATACTGATGTTACACCAAGTGCAAACCTTATAAACTTGTACTGGCCAAACTACTGCTAAGATTTTCAACAGGTCCTTAATGTTAAACTCCTGAATCTATAAGTAGGCATTTTAAAAATGGCCTGATTTTCAAAAGTGCTTTGGAATCAGCAGGAACTGCTGGGTGCTCCGCAGTTTAGAAATCAGGAGTGGGAGTGGGCTCCACTGTATGGAAGTTCCAAACTCCCACCTCTTGTCTTGGGGGTCGAGACCCTCTTACAGCATTTGGGGAGGCAGATGCTGCTGCTGATCTCTGAAGTGAGGCTCCATACAGGCCTCCTCTTTAGAACTTAGGAGCCTTGATTTTTAATGCTCATATTTGAAAAGTTTTGCCTAGACTTTTCAGGTTGAATTCTGAACAACTTTACACTCCCATTGTTGTGACTATATGGGGTATTTGTCAACACTAAATTTGCCCCGTTAAATACAATTTGCCAAAATCCTGTGCGAACCTCTAGCACTAATGGATTCAGTCAACTTAGCAATAAGTTCATGGAGGATAAGTTCATGGAGGAGAGGTCCATCAATGGCTACTAACCAGGATGGGCAGGGACAGTGTCCCTAGCCTTTGTTTGTCAGAAGTTGGGAATGGGGGACAGGGGATGGATCACTTGATGATTACCTGTTCTGTTCCATCTGGGACACCTGGCATTGGCCACTGTCAGAAGACAGGATACTGGGCTAGATGGACCTTTGGTCTGACCCAGTATGGCTGTTCTTATGTTCTAAAAACACTTATGTTCTGTAAGTATTTCTCCTGTCCTCTTTTTCAGACCTTTCACTCTATAGCACTCTAGTAATGAGACTTAATTCATGCTATGTAAAAAGTAACCAAAAATAACTGACTTCAGATTTCTTCAGCAAGTTCCTTAGTTAACGTATTATAAAATGCTCTGGCTGTTATGTATACAAAAGGCAGTACAGATCCTTTGGGACCCAAAAGGAGCCTGGGTAGGTCCTGGACCCAGGCAGCAGTGGCTTAAATCAAATCAACAAGAAAAAAAGGCAGAAGCCATAAATACAACACGATTGAGTCAAAAGGCCCTTGGTCCTCAGGGCCTCCATCTCTAGCTATCTCCCTTGTACTTCCAAGAAGTTATAAGTCTCTCAGAGGAAGCCTGGTGCTAGCTCCTCTGTCAACGAGTTGTTACTCCCTCCAAGTCTCAAGCTCTTCTGCCTCTTCCTGTCTGTTCCTCCCTCTTTATACTTGGCCTTGCTCTCATTAGCTACAGCAGCTGGGGGCATGTCTGTAACACTTTGGGGGGTTGTGTCACCACCTGCCCTGTAACCCGGTGGTGTTTCTGTGTTGTGTAGCTCTGACACCAGCATCCTGCTTACAGCACAATGGCCTCACCTCGACTTCCACCAGTCTGGTTACTCCTTGCAGAGTGACACCAGCAGCCCCACCAGTCCCAAGTCCAGGGCTGGCCTTACCATGAGGCCAACTGAGGCAGGTGCCAGATTGTGTGGGGGGGACACTAGGACCTAGAGTGTAGAAAATTGTGTCTGCTGCTGGTGCATATGTATTCTCTCTGCTCTAGATGCACAGAGATGGTGGAGTGCTGTGCTGGAGGAAGGAGGGCACAAGAGACATAACAGGCAGGCAGAAGAAAAGGTGAGAGGGAATAACAGAAAGCAGCAGGAGCTGCAGGGAGAGAGAGGAGGAGGAGCCTCTTATGTACCTCTCTAGCACCCCCAAGAGCCTGGACTGATTAACACCAGCTTCTCAGGGAGTTTCCAGTTTCCTGCTGCTTCACTGAACTCACTTGAGGAGAACAGGCAGTCAATTGAAGTAGTAGGAGCCAGTTAGGCCCTTAAGATGCTGATATCTTCCCTCATTGAGGCCCTGCTACCAGCCTGCTTATTTGTCCCCTTCAATTGAGTGTTGAGAGCCACTATAGCTAGCACAGAACAGCAGTCATGAGTGAAAGAAGAAAACGCCCCTCTGGGGCAGCATTCAGAAAAAGAAAGAAAGAAAGAAAGAAAGAAAGAAAGAAAGAAAGAAAGAAAGAAAGAAAGGGAAGCTTTTCTNAAGAAAGAAAGAAAGAAAGAAAGAAAGAAAGAAAGAAAGAAAGAAAGGGAAGCTTTTCTATCTAAGCAGGAAGGAGCTCTCTTGAGATACACAGACTCAAATGTTCACGGTGAGCCTTCTGGCCCTAGTGAGAATGTGAGTGGTAAGGAGATGCCTGATCTTCCAGTTAGTCAGAAAGCAGGTGACCTGGCAGCTACTGCAGCATCCCTATCTCCATCTCAAATAGATGTAACCATGCACATTCCTGAAGAAAAGTGTAGATCAGAGAAGAGTGTGGTCGAGGCGCAAGAAACAGCTGCTGCTGAGTTTAGTTCCTTAAGTCTAGATGATCCAGGACTGTGGCCCCGCTTGAGCAGTAAGCTGAGGGACTTCCTTGTACTGCATGGGCCACAGCAAGTGAAAAACTTCATGTTCCCCAAAGACAATGAAAATAGAAGTTTCCATTCAACACATTACTGGCGTGAAATCCCCAATGGTGACAAAGTGAAGAGGCCAGGGCTTATGTACTCAGAAACCCAGAATGCTGCATACTGTTTTTGTTGCAATTTCTTCCAGTCTAATGTTCCAGCCACATTGAGTTTTACAGGAACAAAGGACTGGAAAAATCTAGCTAGAAATCTGGCATGCCATGAGAAGGCAGCAAATCACCAGAAAGAATTCCATAGGTGGAAAGAGCTTGAGATGAGCCTAAGGCCTTGGCTACACTTGCAGCTGTACAGCACTGTGAGGTAAACCTGTCTTCGTACAGCTGATTAGGGAAAAGCGCTGCAGTCTGTCCACACTGACAACTGCCAGCGCAGTGGTGTGGCCACACTTGCAACATTTGCAGCTGTGTTGGGAGCGGTGCATTATGGGCAGCTATCCCAGCATTCATGTGGCTGCAACGTGCTTTTCAAAACAGGGGGGGAGGAGGTGGATTGTGACAGGGAGTGTGGGGGGAGAGAGAGTGCTTTTTCAAGCATGTCAGCTCTCTATTTTGCAAGTTCCGAACTCCCAGCCCCCTGCTCATTCATTTACTCACTCAAAGCAAGCTGCAAACTGTTTGCTTTTCTCTGTGGTACGAGCTTTGAAATCGGCACTTCCGCATTCCTGCAGCCGGTCACAGCAATGGAGAGGATTGGCCACTTGACAAGGTGATTAGCACAGCGCTGCAAGCGTTTACACTCACACCGGTGAGTCAAAGCCACTCCGCTGCAGCTGTAATTCCTCTCGGGGAGGTGGAGTACGTGCAGCGGTGTACCCAGGGAGATACAGCGCTGTAAGTGCCCTGCCAGTGTGGACGGGGAGTGAGTTACAGCACTGGGGGAGGCTTTACAGCGCTGTAACTTGCAAGTGTAGCCAAGGCCTTAGGTTAAAGGCCACCATAGATGATCAGCATCAAGAGAAGATTGCATCAGAGTCTCTTTACTGGCAAAATGTTCTGAAAAGGTTCATTGCCATTGTGAGAATGCTTGCTACCCAAAACCTAGCACTGTGTGGCACTTCAGATCAGCTGTATGGGCCAAACAATGGAAACTTCCTTAAAATTGTGGAGCTGATGGCTAAGTTTGATGCTGTACTCCAGGAGCATCTAAGAAGAGTCACCACCCAAGAAATATACACACACACTACAAATGACTTTAATGGTGGATTTTGTAACAACAACAGAACCTAGTGAAAATGTCCCTGCAATGGTGACTGTCAGAGAGGATTTTCTAGAATTTATTGACATTGATGATACTATAGGAGCTAGTATGACAAATGTGCTTCTTAAAAAGCTGGAAGATATGGGAATTGCAATAGCTGACATGAGAGGTCAGGGCTATGATAACGGTGCTGACACGAGAGGAAAGAACAGAGGAGTGCAGACACGGATCCGAGAGTTAAACCCTCAAGATTTTTTTGTCCCATGCAGTTCTCATTCATTGAACTTGGTGATCAGTGATGCAGCATCAACTTCTAGTGAGGCTGCTGATTTTTTTAAATATAATTCAAAGCATCTATGTATTTTTTTCTGCATCAACTCATTAATGGCAAATTTGGAAGCAACATCTGGGAACATCCTCTCTGACACTAAAACCACTGAGTGCCACACAATGGGAAAGTCGAGTGGAGGTGATAAAGCCTATCAAACACCAAATTGGGAAGATAGATGATGCCATAGTTGCCATTATGGAGGATATTGCTATGACAGGAACTGTTCATGGGAGAACAGAGGCAGAGGGAAATGGACTCACCAGGAACTTACATAACTTCAAATTTTTATGTGGCTTAGTGTTGTGGCATGACATACTGTTGTAAGCAAGAGACTCAAGGTGTTGACCTTGATATATCTGGAGCAATGGAACAACTGGACAAAGCAAAGTCATACCTACAAACTTACCGGTCAGATGAGGGATTTCAAAACGTTCTGAAGAGTGCACAGAAGTTGGCAGAGGAACTTCACACTGAAGCTATTTTCCCACCCATTCAAGAATACAAGAGTCACCAAAGAAGAAGACATTTTGATTACGAGGCACGGGATAATCCCCTAAGAGATCCCAAACAACAATTCAAAGTTGAATTCTATAACCTGATGCTAGATTGTGCAATACAGTCAGTTGAAGAATGTTTCATGCAACTCAAGGAACACAGCAGTATATTTGGGATGTTGTATGATATTCCAAAACTCCTCACTATACCTGAAGAAGACCTACACCAGCAATGCAGGGCACTAGAGACAGTGTTGAGATATGATGACATGTGCGATATTGATGCGAGTGATTTAGGTGATGAACTGAAAGCCCTTTCAAGATACATTTCTGCAGGATCAACTCCAAAGGCTTTTCTGGAATATATGTGCACAAATAAGATGACCACCCTCTTTCCAAATGCTTTTGTTGCTCTGCGCCAGTGCAGAATGCAGCTTCTCCAAGCTGAAGTTAATAAAAACATATCTACGCTCCACAATGACACAGGAGAAGCTGGTCAGCCTTGCAACCATCTCAATAGAGCATGAGCTGGCCCAGACTGTGGACCTTCAGGAAGCAGTTCAAATCTTTGCAACCAAGAAGGCACGGAAAGCACCACTTTGATTATTCAAACAGATAAAAATGCCAGTGTTTACTATGCAGATAAGAAAAGTTACATTTGCTGTTCCGGTGTATGAAAGTTAAGTGTTACTTAACATTTTTGAACAAGGCATTTTAAGTTGTTAGTTCTCCTTTATCGGGGTAGGTAGCAGAGCAATACCATGAGAGGAGTAGAACAGGAAGAAGGCAGAATTGAGACCTTGCAAAGTTTTGGCTCAAGCGAGGGGGGCATAGGGGCATCATTTGAGCTCCCTGCCTCAGGTGCCAAAATGTTGTGAGCCAGCTCTGCCCAAGTCTCCCCAAAACCATCTTCCCTGCAGCCTTCAGTCCCTCTCACTGGACTCTCAGAGAAGTTTTCAAGTTTGCTGCCTCCAAAGAGATGGAACATGCACACACCTGTTAGTTTGGTTGAGGATTTTACGATTCAGTTTGAAACATAGCACTGAGATGATTGTGTAATACAAGATTAAGTTTATTAATAAAGAACAGATATTTAAGTGATAATAAGTAAGAATAGAAGAGATAGGTCTGGTTACCAGTAAAACCAAACAAAACACGCTTCCTTGTGACTACAACTTAAATTTCAGCAAGTTACAATCTTTGTCTAAGCAGGTTTCTCATCTATAGTCAGTTTCTAGCTGCCCAGGCCAAGAAGATCCACTCTGCATGAACTCAAAAGGTATTGCTTTCCCTTTGTCCCCTAAGTGATGGATCCCCAAAGTCTTTCAGCAGTTCCTTATATCCTGAAAGTTTATCTTTATTTTCAAAGTCTTGGGGGGCTCAGCTTTCTATGTCCACCAGGGAGTCGACTCCATGTTAATTTTTTCAGTCTCCTGTGATTTTATAATTTCTTCCTGAAATCCCCAGCACAAATGAATAGCCAATTGTTCTTGGCCACACCTGGCTTGATTTGTAACTGAGCCAAAAAGGTGTTGGCCATTCTCCTTTGTCTGGAAAAAACCTGTTTTGCCTCCTTGGACTGTTTGCAGACTCCAAAACCTAATATCAGAGAGTATCTATAATTTCACATAGTGTCATTACATACAATTCACAGTGATATTAATGACCAGCCTGTTATTAGTTTTCAAATGATATATTAGAAGACACCTTTTAGAAACAGGTGTGTGAGGTGTATTGAGCTGGTCAGACCAGCTGAGTTTTACTGTTACATATCAGGGAGACCCTGGCCATTAGGCATTGGCATGTGCTTAAGGTCACAGTGTCTCTTCATAATTGACATTTCTCACAGCTGAATGAGGGCTTGTTTTGCAGTCTGCCACTAGGGAGGGTTCTTAGCCCTTTCCTGCTTGTGTGATGTGGGGTTTGTAGACATCCATCACAGAAGCTTTATAGTGATGATTCTTCATATCCCATGTTCCCAACCAAAAAAAGAAAAAGAAAAGAAAAGGCACCACCAAGTGGACACCGCTCAGGAGCTCAAGGGAAGAAGATTGAAACTCAATGCTAAACTTCCTGTATAGCTATGCTGCACTGGTGTACGCCTCATTTTAAGCATCAATACTGGAGGTTGCATTAAAGTAATTACACTGGTGTTAAAATCCCCATTGTGTACAAGTCTTCTGGCCTGGAGTAGGTGAACTGCACAAAATAATGATTTAAGTAGACCTATCTGCTGCTTTTCTGAGATTCGTTTTCCAAGCTCCCTGCTGGATCTCTGGATTCCTTGAAAGCCTCCTGTTGCTAACCTGGTCCTGGGGAAAAGCCTCAGTGGAATACATTTGACTCAGATAGGTAACCTAAATCTCTCCCTAGAGTGCATTTCCTAACTGTCTCCAAACAATAAGCCACAGTGTTACATGATTTTAACTCGAACATACACACTTAAAACCACACATATCCTTTCCTCCTCTGTCAGAGCTATAACCCAAAACTAATCACTTTGCCAAATTGCTTTACAGGAGGAATTGAACCTCCCTATTTTCTAAATTAACTCATGTTAATTAAAAGGAAATTCTTATTTCCTCTTTTATTTGACTGAGGGAAAAGTCCTTAGGCAAAATCTCTCTGGAAAAATGATCTTTTGTTTCATCACCTTCCTTCTATTGTTATTCACATTGAAATAGCAATGTCCTTCAATAATTTTCAATCCCAAAGCCCCTCTTTTAACTTCAAAAAAATCTCAGAGGAAAAGATTTGCTGCCCCCTCCCCATCTCTGCCATCCTAGCAAAATTCTGCATGTGACAGAAGGAAAACAAATTAAAGTTGCCTCACTAATTGCGACCATCCCCCAGGAGAGAAAAGGCCCCTGCCTTGACAGTCTAAGGAATACTCACTAAACTTTAGGGTGCAATTTGAGACTCAGTTGGCAATCTGAACATAGGTTCTCAGACAGACACAGTCATAGCAATCAGTGGAGTAAACAGTTAAACTTCCTACAAGGTAGGCTCCCTAGAGGTGTAATGTACTGAAGGATATAACTTGCAAGCTGTTTCAGTTCACTGGATGTGTGCATATTAAATCACTCTAGTTACTGGAGACATAGGCTGATAGTGACACTTGGCAAATGTGAGTTTCATTCTGGTCTTTGAGACTGACCTTTGTACTCAGGCTGTGGTCGTATCACTGTGCATGGAGATGTCAGGCAGACGTGTCTATGTTAAAATACTCCCATTTCTACTGTAATGAATCAGAGTGCTCAGGGGCATGTAAAGTGGAAAGTTCCATTCCTAATAGCTCCTTCCATATGCTGGTGGCTTCTAGGTTGTATATCCAGCAGAAAACTTTGCTGTGGTCCTATTAAAGTTTAGGCATCACCAATTCTTAATCTTCTCTGTAACGGGCAATTTCAACAAACTTTACCCCATGAAGCTGAAGAATCAAAAACTCCTTTAAAAAAAAGTAATTAAAGCTTTTCATTTTTGTGTTTCCTGACAAGATGGTTGGAGATGGGATGGGTAAGGTTTGGGACTGAAAACACTTTCAACTGTCTCACTACTGGTCACACAAGTGAAGCAGTACAGGATCAAATGCTTTGTTCATTTCAACAGCTGTGTCTTGCCCTGTTTGGAATTAGAGGCATAAGGGCTATGCATAAGTATTTAGGGAAGCAATATAAGCTGTTGCGTCCAAGGTTTCCTACAAACATGGAAAAGACACCCCCATAAACCTTGTTCCCAGAACTGGGCAGGAATGCAGTTCAGTGGTTAGAGCAGGGGCAATGGAAGTCAGGATTACTGGCTTTTGCTCCTTCACTTTTCTGAAGCAAGTGGTCTTAGAAGCTAAAGCAGGGAAGAATAGAAACTTCTGGATTTAGCCTTTATATTGCATAAATATTAACTTTGAAGGAGGCTAGGACCCAGGTTCTCTCATAATAGCTGTAGCATATTTTTGCTATCATTCTTCCCTGGGACGGTATAGAGAGGATGTGATGTGAAAAGCTTAGGCCCCTCTGTGCCCTATTCACTGTATACACTGATAATATAACGGATTTTTTTGTAAATCTCAAATCACTCACATCCTATTCTTTAGTAAGCCCCATGTGTTACAACCTTCTGTTTCCTCAAGCTACAGACAAATCCTATTAGAAGGAGTGGATTAAACTGGGCCTTGACAGATCTGTGCAATTCACAGATTGAAAGGGACAAATTTTCATATTATACTGAATAATGCTACACCGTGATCACATTAAGGTTACATGATTTCAAAGCTTTCAGGTACAACAGTTTTCACACAGACATGAAAACAGGTAAATTATGCAACTAAAAACTCAAACGGTTTTCCTTTTTGCTGTGAACAGCCATCTAAAGTATATGCAATAGAAAAAAACACTCCAAATGCAGACTGTGTTAATGGGAATTGGCAGATAAATGGCAGCTACCCCAACAGACAGCAACAAATAAGGGTCTGATTTCATCCTCTGGCTTCAGGCACCAAGGGGATCCTCCTCATATGGATCGGCCTTTACCCATATGGAATGTGGGGGGGAGAGAGTAGGTCTGAAACCTCCACAGAAGAATTCCACTCACCCTTCCCTTAGGCCGCATAGAGGATGAACATGGGAAAAGGGGAGTGTAGTATATAGGATAGTATCCCTTTAAATATGTTGTGAGCCATCTAGTGGTGCTCACTGTGTTCTGTGCGTTAGTAGCTGTCAGAGCAGCAGTATTTATGAAGCTAGGCCTTGCATGTTTGTGTGATTTCTTCATCTTTTTTTGTGTGCAAATTGAAAAAAAGACATAATTGGTGACAAGGATGGGATCCTAATCCAAGAATACAGTGGAATACAAAATGACTGCAGAGGCCAGTTTAAAGTGGATCTAAAAGAAAACTGTGCCCTGCAGCTCTGGAAATGTAAGTAAATTGCTCATAAGAAGAAAAAAGGGATATCATAATTGCTGTATCAATGGAGACAGCAACTAAAGATGCCAGAGAATTGCAGCAGCAGCAGCAGCATGTAATCTGTGCAACAAATAAACTGGAGAGTCAAACAGAAAACACACCATAATATCATGCAAAGACCATGTGCTTTCATTGTGGGAAATAATAACCCAGGGTTTCTCAAACAGGGGTCGCCGCTGGTGTAGGGAAAGCCCCTGGCGGGCCGGGCCGGTTTGTTTACCTGCCCCGTCCGCAGGTCTGGCTGATTGCAGCTCCCACTGGCCGCGGATCACTGCTCCGGGCCAATGGGGGCTGCTGGAAGCGGTGGCCAGTAAGTCCCTTGGCCCGCGCCGCTTCCAGCAGCTCCCATTGGCTCGGAGCAGCAATCCGTGGCCAGTGGGAGCTGCGATTGGCCGGACCTCCAGACGGGGCAGGTAAACAAACCGGCCCGGCCCGCCAGGGGCTTTCCCTACAGAAGCGGCACCCCTGTTTGAGAAACCCTGTAATAACCCAATGCAAATGGAAACCGAATGGAAACTCCAACAAAATGGGGCACACAGAAAATGTGTCATCCTCCCCCCAAATCATCACAACCATTACCTGACATGGGGTGACTGGCCCTTAATGGTAAGATTGGGTCACTGCACTTGTGCCTGCTCAGCACACCTCTTAAGATAATTAATTAAGCCCAGAGCAAGGGCATTTCCTTTCCTAGTACCTATTGTGGCTCCAGAAAAATGGTGGGCCTAAGCCTGCCCATAACTAAAGGCCCTTCCCCTTAGCTGAGGCGAGAGGGGATAGTGAACCCAGGCCACACCTGAATACTAGGCACAACAAATGAAAAAACAAGGATGGGAGTGAAGGCCATAGGGTGAAAATCAGGTAGCAGAAATGGGACACCAAGCAGAGAGCCCCCGGCAGTACCCAGTGTTCCTCAGAGTACCCTTCCAGTAAGGGAGCTTAATTATGGTGATTAATCCCAGGTGTAGCGAGGAAGGGGGCGGGAAATACATAAAGGGAGCTAGAAACTCAGTAAGAGGGACATTGCAGAGAAGGAAGGCCTCCCCTATAGAGAGAGACTGACAGGGAGCTGGTCAGGCTGGAGGGGGAGAGTTCCAAAATAAGGAAGCTTGCTACAGGGCTAGAAAGGGACCAACTAGAAGCAAAATAGGTTCCTGTAGAAGGGAAGGCCTGAAGAGGTGGTTTAGGGAATTTGGTGAGGTCCTGCTGGAAGAAGGGAGTAGGCTGATAAGACTGAGGAAATTGTCCTTAGCTTATCCACAGTGCTGATTCTCCCTCACTTAAATTCAGCAGCAGTCTTTTCAACAAAAACCTGTGGCATATGAAGGGGAATCATTCCCCAGCACTGCCACCAGTCCTGATTTCCTTTAGGGTCAAGCCCCTCTTATGGAGGTACTTGCTCATGGGTCTGATTTCATTCTTCTCCATTTTTCAGATCTTTTGCACAGATCAAAAACTGGTTACTGATTTAAACAAACAAACAAACAAACAAACAAAAAAACCACTGAAATATCAGCAGTTTGAACTGTGAAATCTGTTGGGCCCTAGCATGTCATTGAATAGGTCAGGCTAGATTCTTTCTGAATGACTGCTACCTCTCAGAGTAAGCTATCTCTCAGGCCTAATTTGTATCATGTTATATATTTAGTGATAGTTGTGATAGTAATGCATTTGTAACTTTTCATATCCTTTTATTTTATAATATATAAATATATTAAAGGGGGGAGGAGTATGCAGACTATAGGAAAGAGCAGTATCCCTTTAAATAGTTTGTGAGCACTTGGGTGGTGCTCACTGTTTTATGCTGCAAGACACCAGACAGAGCTGCAGTATGAATATAGCTAGTTCTTGCATTTTTGTGTAGCATGAGTAAGCATAGTTATTTTGGACCCAACTGTGCCTCTGTAGTTTCTTATTATTTGTGTTATGTAAAAAGCAAAAAACTACAAGGAATAGTTAGGGAGGGGTGGATGTACTGGGATGAGGGCAATGTGGGTGAATATGGTCTATCACCAGCCTTTTGGAGATTAGAGAGAAGTTATAGGCTATATTCATTTTGCTGCAGACCCTCCACCATGATGGTAAAACCCCTATTGAAGGGGGCCCTGGGGATAACTGTGGCCAAGGGGGTCCTGAGAATGGAGAAGGATTGTTGCAAAAGATGGTCCTGTGGCCCTAGGGATCTCTGAGATTCACAGGATTTGTAGCCAGATCCTTAGTTTCTTCTATGTGCGGAGGAACCTCCCCTCACTCCTAGTGGAAGATTGCAGAGGAGACTTGCTGGGGAGACCCTGCCATCTTTGTGTATTACCAAATAGAGGAACAATCTGGCCCTTGTATTGGGGTGGGAGAAGTTTGAATAGGTGACCATCAGCACAATTCATTTAAATACCTAACAGTAAATCCTTCCCCATATTTATCGCAATCCACAAAGAGCTTTCAAAATGGGATGAATAGTCACAGTTCTGTAGCTGCAATGTAAGTATGCAACACCCACAGATAAAATGGAATTACCCAAGGATGCAAAACAATCAGTATATGAAAATTAATAGCCTCCCACTCCTGTCAGTTAAGAATGAATCCCCAAAAGGATTTTTGTTAGGTTCTTTTTGGTAGCCATTTGCTTCGCCATTGCATCAGTCTGGCACATATGAGCAAGGAAGCAAGTTACTATCTATCTTTGAATGTGTATACTAATTCTCAGCTATAATGTTGCATTAGTGTATTTTTACTGTATGTATTAATATCAGTGTATTTATAGTAACTATATATGCCTGCCAGCTGAGGTTCTGGCCTTCTGTGTTTACCCATATGGAAGTGTGTCATGGGCATGCATGCATACTCGCTGTAAAAAGGTAAATAAATTACATTTATATGCAGTCTGTGGTTTCTGTGCTAGTGACAACAGAGCCTGGGAGGAAGAGAGGAGAGTGGTACTGAGAAACCTAAGCATCTAATTGCAGAAAGCCATTCGTTAGTACCAGCAGGAGCAGCAATGAGCTGATTTTTCATGTTGTTTTTTCCACTGCTTCACTTTTGATTTTTCAGCCCCTCATGTATTTTTATACAAGGAAAAAAATATAAATAACTCTCTATAAGTCAAGAGACAAAGCACAAATCGAATGTTAAAAGCAGGAACAGAAAGCTCAAACCAAGAGGCTTCCTTCAATGCTTGGCAGTGAGAAAATGTTTTGCAAGTATTTAGGAGTGGAAGGATTAGATTCTTATTAGTAGATGTTGGTGAACATGGATTTCACCATACACAAACTGAAAAACATTTCCATCTAATGAAATTTACAGACAGGCAAAATAAGAAAAATAATGCTTGAGAACTTAGAGTTTGATTTAAGGATATTTATGAAACATTTTAACGTGATGTTGAAAATTTGTATTCTTTTATAAAGCTTTAACTTTGTGAAACTCAATGTCTGCCTTTAACTACTGGTAATTATTACCTGGCAGCTCCCCCAATAATTTTCTGCAATTGAAAATTTAAAATGATAAAAATTGAAAAAATGCTTTAAAACAAACTGATATTATGAGCTGCAATTATATTTAAAAAAATGAATTTTGCCAAGCCTACAACTATTGCTGGCCCACCAAAGAAAAAGTCAGGAACATATGGTTCATGTGCCTAGAAGTGCTTTTTCTAAGCTATTTTTCTTCCTTAGGGCTGCAGCCACGAAAATGACTACTTGAGAAGTGCCTGGAACTATTCCAGTACATATCCTTTGCCATGAAGCCTACAAAAAAAAGTTAATAGTGATTTCAGCTGGTGTGCTGTGACCACTGCCTATCATGCCAGTCAGTATTGTCACATTTCCTTTTACTCCCATCTGTTGTACCCACCTCTTGTCTCTCATATAGATTATAAACTCTTGGGGGCAGTAGACCATTACCCTATTTGCACAGTGCCTAGGACATTGGTGCTCTGATCCATGACTGATAATCCTATCTTCTTGCTATTTTCCTAATGGCCTGAAGATATTAGCCCAAATTCACCCTGTGTGTAACTCCATTTAAAGTAAAGGGAAGGCACCAAAAGGGAGTTTGGCCTGCAGTGAATTTTAGCTAAAAAATACTCCAACTCCATAGTGTCCAGACCTTGTGATCCAGCTCCCCAAAAAGGCACAATCCCCACAATAATAATGTGCGGAGTAAGCAAGAGAACCACATCTGTTACTTATTGGAAGAGGATACAGAGGCAGTGCCCCTCCAACTGGAGGTGTTTGTTACCTAATGCTGCCCCGTGTTTCATAAGCGGACAGAACAGACACATCCCTGAGTTTCCCAGTATTGCCAGTCCCAAGCACTCACAACTCAGGAGATTTTTAAGAAGAGTTAAATTGTATGTGTTTATTTGACTGGTGGTTTTCTGAGCCTCGAGAGTGCACAGGGGTCATGTTTTCAAGCTTTTCTCAGGAAAGCTAAAAACTTTTTTAAGATGAAAGCTGAGAATCTCACACTCACAACCAGGGCCGGCTTTAAGCCAATTCAGCCGATTCCCCGGAATGGGGCCCCGCGCCTAAGAGGGCCCCCCAATGTCTGGGGCTGCTGGCGGAACAAAAACAAAAAAAAGCCGCGTCCTGCTTCTCCCCCCTCCCTCCAGCGCTTGCGCCGCCATACAGCTAATCAGTGCAAGCCTGGGAGGGAGGGGTGAGGAGGAGGAATGCACGTGCTTGGGGAAGAGGCGGGGCCAGGGTGGGGATTTGGGGAGGGATCCAATGGGGCAGTGAGGGGGTGGGGCTGGGGCGGGGCCAGGGTGGGGATTTGGGGAGGGATCCAATGGGGCAGGGAGGGGGTGGAAGGCGAGACAATTCGCGTCCTGACATGGGGCCCCGCACCTGCTAAAGCCGGTCCTGCTCACAACAGTCTAGGAGCTGGGGCTTTAAGAAAAAAGCACCAAATATCAAAAGTACTTCCCGAGCTCAGGATCCTCCCTGTAGGAGGTGGGATGGGTGGGAGCTGTCTGTTGTGTTTGTCTAGGAACATTCACTCATCCAGTCAGCAAAATAGGAACTGAAGAGTAGGGCTGACTAGCGGCCCACACTGCTGTTTTGTGAGAGCTTGTGAGGTTTAAAATTTGGGTTTTGTCCCAGTGCAGTATAAAAACCAATTGAATGTTGTTTCAGAAATAGAATTGTGTTGAAAAAAGTTGTTGTTTTTTAAAAATCTAAATATGATCTTTTCAGTTTGGGACTAGAGAAGTGGGTATGCACCCTGATGGTTTAGATATTGGCCTAGAATGAAAGAAACCAAAGTTCACTTCCCTGCTCTGCTTGAGTCAGTGGCATCTGGGATTTAAAAAAAAAAACCCTCACATCTGAAATCAGCTAGAGTAGAGAATTGAACCTGGATCTCCCACATCCCAGTTTAATGCCCATGTCACAAGGATAGAGAATGTCTTCATGTTTCAATGAAATTCAGTTAAATCAAAAATGCTCCAAGCAGCTCTCCTGCAGAGCCTTCATATTGGCTGTTTGTGATGCTGACAGATGAGCTCAGGCCAGAGCCATAGGCCAATTCAGTGGTGTGTGAATATCAAAAGGAGTTAAATATATTAGTATATATTCAGGCCAATTCA
Organism: Trachemys scripta elegans; assembly: GCF_013100865.1. Taxonomy (NCBI): domain Eukaryota; kingdom Metazoa; phylum Chordata; order Testudines; family Emydidae; genus Trachemys; species Trachemys scripta. The sequence goes on from NC_048300.1 coordinate 108,863,815, forward strand.
CTTGTGCTAATAGAGATCAAAGGCGATGTTGATTGCATTGTTTTCACCTATCTATAGCCTGTTGTTTACTATTACATTACATTTACATTATGCATGCCTGGTAATTAAATAACCCAGTAAGAGTGTATTCAGGTGTTAGAACTTCATGAAAACTAATGGAATGTTACTTGTATTGTTTTCACTTATCTATTCTTATTATAATGTAATGGCAAGTGTATATCCCTGTAACAAAATAACTCATCAAATGCAAATGAAGAAGAGTGCTAAATTCAAAGCAATTGGCCATTGTGTGAGTAAAAACACTTATCAGATTGTTATCTGGAGAAGAAGCTATAAATACTGATTCAAAGGAAGATCCTTTATCTCTGAACTGTTTGGGTTCTAACTGGGCAGAATAACTGAGCGAGAAGACAGAGATTCCCCAGAATTATTCTGGGTAGCTCTGGGAGAAACTTTTGTGAAACTGGCAGCCTGTTACATTACTGCTACTATTTGGAGTTACAAACTGTGATTTACCTGTTATTATATTTTACCTGCTTTAACCTCTTAATTACTTTCATTCTTTTTCTTAGCTAATAAACATATAGTTAGTTTACTATAGAATTGGGTGCCAGTGTTGTCTGCTGTAAGGTCCAGAGTACCAATTGATCTAGGGTGAGTGACTGGCCCTTTGGAATTGGGAGCGACCTGCTGTGGTGTGATTTTAGGTTTAAATAAACTTTTATCACAAAGTTCAGTTTGTCTAGGGTACAAGATAGGTGGCAAGATAGGCTGGTAACTATCTGTGACTTTATGGTAAGACTGGTATAGTAATCCAGGTGTTCATATTTGTTACTGGCTTAGTGAAATCTAATTATAGAACATGCCACCAGTTTGGGGGTGTCTGCCCTTGTTTTCTGACAGTCATCACTGAAATAGGCACTCACAGTGGTGAGCCACTCCCGACAGTGTGACCATGTTCCCAAACTACTCTATATCATACATTAATCCTCAGCATAAAACTACTATTCTGGAAAGAACCAAGACAGGTGTAACAAGCATGGTGCAGCTCACAGCTGAGCTATGTTGATGATTTACATTAGTTAATTTGCATAGCACTGATCTACATGATCAGTTTCTCACTTTCATGAGCATGAAAGCTCACTACCTGTTTTTTAAACAATAACCAGTACTTAGTGAAAATTATAGTGTCGAATTGCATGCATATTGCTTCTAGAGTTAAGAGATTAAAATTTGACGGATTATAGAAAAAACAAAAACATTAAAAATATACGTATCTAGCATAATGCCATTCTACAGAGCCGATGTTGCTGATACTGTACATCTATAATCTTACCAACATTCCATATAGGTGTTCAGAAAACACAAGTGATCACTCTGAGACATGTACCTTGATGAACTCTGTTGTACACATACATTTTCCTTTTTCCAAAGAGAATTTCTCTTAGACAATTGTGATGGGAGCTGGACAGTCATGCTGTATCCCCATAGGTGTTATTTAGTACTTTAAGTAAGTACTAGCTGCAACTCAACATATGGTACACTAGCTTTGGGTTATATTTTTTTCCTCAAAACTATCTATTAAAGATGATTAATACTCTCCATTTTCAGGCCAAAAAGAAAAACAAAACAGAAAATACTACAATAATGTAATGTATTTGGACTCAGTTAAAATCTTTGTCTTTTTAATATTCTGAACTTGGTGGGCTGATTCTCATTTACACAAATTTAGCTGTGTAAAAACAGCTGTAATTACACGTGATGCTTCATTTGTTTGTTTCCTGAAAATTTAATGTATCAGCGAAAGGACAAAATATTAGAGAGAGAGAGAGAGAGAGAGAGAGGAAAAATTAGAGAGAAAAATGAGAGAGAGAGAGAGGGCTGGAACGTGGGTCTGCTACTCAATTAAGAATGAAGAACTGAGAATGCAGGGCCAGATTCTGACTTACACTAGGGCCATTTGACACTGGTGGACTGGTGTAATGGATCTTGTGTGAATTACAATCCATTTAATACATTTCCTAAATGGTCTACTAGTTAACCACAACTAAAATACTGGCTTCACTACATTCTTTGTTAGCATTATACGATTCAATGCAAAAGAAATAGTAATACCCATATATTTATATGCCGTATATTGTAAACATAATCAAGAGCTACATTTTTATTTTTATTTTTATCTGAGGCACATATAAAAAGCCATTTCAATTTTAGTCCCTTTTTCAAGAAAAAACAAGACAACCCATAACCTTACCCATCTATGTCCTGTGGCAAATGTCTGAAGAAAGATTATCCTCAAACTGCACCCTAAAAAGTGAGAAAACTGATGACAAAGCTAAGAAAGACATGAGTTGCGAGTTACAAAGGCAGAAGATGCTGCACGGAGAACTAGCAGAGGCGTCTCAGATATCTTCATGTCTTCAGAGGTAGCCCTGCATAGAACACATTGCAGTCATCCAGTCTAGAGGTGAGAAGGGGCAAATTTCAATTGAATCTCTCTCCCTTGTTCTTTGTATGTCATTTTTCTTCTTAGATGTAAAGGATCTTTGAGGAAGAGACATGGCTTCACATATTCGTATAGTCTCTACCACTGGCTGGGTGCTACCATAATAAGATAATTATGAATAATGGCTTACTGTTGTAAACTGTTGTTGTGAGGTCTGAATTTCAAAGAGTAGCAACACTTCTCTAAATGCAGATATAAGAAAAGATGCTTCCGGACAGTAATACTAATAGAGACTGTAGATTCATCTCCAAAATATCTGCAATTTGGAGGGCTCATAACTCCTCAGTAATCATGGCAAGAACCATCACCACCAGGTCCTTCCCTGAAAACTCCCCCCTCCCACAATGTCCAGCTGTCCACATGGGGTCTTGGCCTATTTGCTCTAACTCAGATCCCTGTCTTGTCCAGTCACTTGGAAAAGCACAGTCCAGAACTGCACCATCCTGCTCTGATGAGAAAGAGGCAGAGCTGTGTCTCATCTACTTACTAATGACGCTGGAACTGACTCACTAGCTCCTGGGCAACCAGGAGGAGGTGACAGAAGAGAACCTTGTGGAACCCCACACAAGAGAGTACTAGTGTAATGAATCATCTCTGAGAACCATGAGTGTTCGTTAAGCTTGATGAGTTATCCCTCACCCTGAGTACCTGAGGCTCCATGTCAATCTACCAGGGCTCAGCCAATCCACAGGCCAAGGTCTAACCAGGAGACCCCAACGCCAGGGATATGGGCTCCCAATGAGAGCAGCTACTCCAGTCAACTCAATAGCATTACCCCCTGGAAGTATCCCCCTCTGCCTGGTCATTCTGACAGACTATGCCCGTGCCTGCTGCTACCCCAGTCCCAGACCCAGACCCAGCTTGTTCTTACTCCTGCTCCAGCCTTGTTCCAACCCCATTCTTGATTCCTGCTCTGATCCCTGACTCCAGTCCAGCCTGACCACTAGACCTGACCACTGCTGTTCCAATCATCAGACGTGACTGTTGCTGCTCAGTTTCTGAGGTAAAGAGCCAGGTAAAGACAAGCAGTTGCAAAACCACCCTCTGGGGTCAGTCAGAGAGAAAAGAAGGGAGTACAGCTTCCATGTAGCTATCAACTGTAGCTAGAGGCTGCAGGCAAAAATAGATAAACCTTCAGCTAATGATATCAAAGACTGAAAAAAAAAATCTAAAGGATAAGCATGAACATTCAACCATTGTCCATAATTAGTGGGAGATAATCAACTGAACTAGTATAATCTCTGTGCCATTCCAAGACTTAAAGTCAGAGTGAAAAGGGACAAAGAACTCTAAGTACTCCTTATGACAACACGACTTTCTCCATAAAGGGAAAATTAGAAATAGGGCAACAGACTGCACAATTGTTATCTTGAAGAGATGGCTTCTTGAGTAAGAGCCTAACTACTGCTCATTTGAGGGATGCTAGCACTTTACCCTTTTCAGAGAGACAATTAACAAGCTCCTTCGTCAGGAGACCTTTTTAGCTTTTACAAACCACAAAGGGTGTAGGTTCAGCTGCAGGTTGCAGAAAGAAGTTTAAATTCTACCAGAGAAGATGCCACATGTGTATATACCTGAATGTGTTCAAACTTGACCACAAAAAAATGGATGTGAAAAGTGTCTATTTCTGACCCAGATATCATAGTCTGGGAACCACTCAGAACATAGATATGATTACTAAGTAGATAATGCTTGGAAACCACCACATCTATGGCCAGGGACAAAAGATTATTATAATGTTCTGCCATGACAATGACAAACTGGGCTTCCAGCCATAATAATAATAATACACCTCTACCCCGATATAACGCTGTCCTTGGGAGCCAAAAAAAATCTTACTGCGCTATAGGTGAAACTGCATTATATTGAACTTGCTTTTATCACTGGAGTGCGCAGCCCTGCCCCCCCAGAGTGCTGCTTTACCACGTTATATCTGAATTTGTATTATATCAGGTCACGTTATATTGGGGTAGAGGTGTATATGGAGATATACCTATCTCATAGTACTGGAAGGGACCCTGAAAGGTCATTGAGTCCAGCCCCCTGCCTTCACTAGCAGGACCAAGTACTGATTTTGCCCCAGATCCCTATGTGGCCCCCTCAAGGATTAAGCTTACAACCCTGGATTTAGCGGGCCAATGCTCAAACCACTGAGCTATCACATCCCTCCCCAAAGTATTCTCTCTCAATCCTGAAATCCAGTTGGGTCCATCAGCCTCTGTGGGTGGACCACTTAACTAGATCCTCCACCCAAATGGAAGCAATGGTGAGCCCTGACTTCAAACTTTACCCAGGCCTAGGTGTAGAGAGAAAAATTGGCCAGGATGGGTTCCTGGTTGTTCTGGCAGACATATAAGATCACAAACCAACTCCTGAGAGTTCATATGGCATGGATATTGAAGTCATCCAGAATAATAAGCCAAGATGACATACACGCACCCTCCCCAAGGCTGGACAAACACTCAGTCAGGAATGCAGAGGTTCAATAGGGTGTCTGGCACATGCAAACTATTCCCAACTTTGCCCCACCTTGGTTCTCACACACAAGCACTCTCCAACTGTATGGTGTGGGTGGGTGTTTTTTTCCTTCTGAACTAGTAATCTCTTACATCTGAAATCATATGTAAGTGACATTGCAAGAGCACCTGTCTAACACTTAGATATTTTATTTCCTTACAGAATGTTTTACATTCCACTTTTGGAAAATAACTAAACAGTTATTATTAGGATCCATTTATTAGAGAGTCTTTATGCTGTGTTTTAAAACTCCTTTTAAAATGTGCTGCAATGCCCCTGTATTTGGAGAAAAAAATAAACACGAGCCTCACTTGAATAGGAAAATTTGCAGGGTTGTTGTAGCCATGTTGGTCCCACTATATTAGAGAGACAAGGTAATGTCTTTTATTGGACCAACTTCTGTTGGTGAGAGACAAACTTTCAAGCTTACACAGAGCTCTCCTTCAAATCTAGGGAAAGAAGATAGGAATAGGGAAGTGTTGGCAGATGTAGAATCTGAATATTCAGTAAATACTGAGCAGAAACAGTAAGTCTCTGTGTGGGTTTGTATGTGTGTGTTAATTATACTAATTAAAATTAGAACTTCCACCATTAAAGTTTTCCGCAGCTGTGTAGTGCTAGCTGCTATTGTTAGTGAACACAGAAAATACTCCAACAGAGGGCACTAAGAATTACTCATGAGCTGAACGCCCACACAGTCTTGTCACATTAGAAAGACTGCAGACAGCATAACTAATAAAGTTATTGTTCTCTTTTGAAAGAATAATAGCATGTTTGAAGAGAGCATATTAACCCTGTTGTAGAGTATTGATTGCATTTGGTAGTAAAGGAAATGAAACAACAAAGACAGTCTTTTAATTCTTACCATTTGCTCTTGCAAGTTTTAGTCTGTGCCAATTTACACCTATATCTGAGAACACTGAAAATGTATCACTCATAACCATAAAGACAGTGTTATTTTCATAGGCATTGTTTCAGCAGCTTGATGCTTTTAAGAAAGGATGTGTACTTTAACTTGAGGACATAACTATGGACAAGAAAGAAATCCTCATCTGGAACTACCCTAAAGCCAATTTGTCTTTTCTTTTTTAAAAAATAAATAAAAAAGGACAAGGACACACACACACACGTCAAGTCAATACACATGTCAGAAGATGTCAGGATGATTAGGTCTAGAGATTTTCAATTTAGAGCATGTTACAAGAAACATGATATAATTATTATTGCAATCTCCCAGGAAATACATTAATTCTATACCAGTGCAGTAGTAATGAGCAAAGTAGTGTCTTCTGCAACCATTTTCAGATGTTTTTTACACACACATACACACACACACAATGTAATACCTCTTTATAAAAAAGAAAAGTTCCAAGAGAATGAAGCAAACATTTGGGATTGTTTTGAGATTTAACTTTTTAAAATGTTTAATAGGCTTCCCATTTATTCATCAGTATATAATGCAGTGGTGGTCAGGTTAAAATAACTAGATTCAGTTACTCACAACAAATTTATTAAACATTAACAAAAACAATATAAAATAATACTTACTTTATGCTAGAGTGCAAATTTAAAGGCCAGAAGATGTTTGAATCAGCAGAGTGGTGACTGATGGACATTTCATACATCTGTTAGATATATATCAATATATAACAATCAAATAAAGTTTTTACTTTTAATGAACATCATTTGAAATCATCCCTTGTGCAGTGATCTAGTATATATAAACCCACTCACCTTTTCTTGAAATACTGCTTTTAAGAGTGTGATTCCTTGTAGTTTTATTTTCATCCCTTTCTATAAGACTATCTGTAAAGACCTTTGGCATCTCATCAGCCAAACAGCAGATGGAGAAATGCCTTCCTATGTGCTCTGTCAAGGGAATTGCAAGTTTAGGTGGGGTTTTAATAGACATTGAAGATTTACTGACATGCCATAGATTGCATGCCTTCATTCTACCTATTATTTGTGCCTTTCTCTTTTAATGGAAGTGAAAACAATTACAGTGCAGAAAAGATACAGCTTTTCTTTGTGTGTATCATACCAAACTCTGAATAGCCTGACAAAGGAAAAATGAAGTATTTACACATCAGAGGATAGTAATTAAATAGAAAAGTTTACCAGCATCAAGAAAACTTCAGTATGCTAATGGCAATTTTATTAAATCATAAAATATATCTGTAAATGAGCACTGGTTTTCTGATAAAGATGGTCTTGAGAACCAAAGAATCTGCATATTTCAGCAAGGCATGTGAAATGCAAAGGATACCATAAGTAAGCTTCACTAGACCTGGTATCCAAATTGCAAGAGTTTCAGAAAATCAACATAGCTATTTCAGAAAGTCAGCATATTTATAGCTTCACTTACAGGTACTGCATATGAAATAGCAGACAATGAGGTAGCAAAGATATTTCTCACACAGCCATAAAATAGATTCACTAAAAGACTTTCCCAAATGGACTAGATATTCCTAATTATATAAAAGAGGCAGGAAGAGTTTTCCCATGGTTGCTGCAGATGAAGAGATGTCAGGGATGAAATCATTCTTTTGCCTGCATCCCCAAACTGGAAGGGTAGCCTTTTTATAAAACTGTATATCTGATCAGCTAGACACTGGGGGACAACTTTTCAAAGAATTAAATTTCCACTTGTTGGAGGTCACTTTTCTGTGCTCCCAGAAAGCTGCCAAGTTTCTAAGGCAAGTTGCAAATTTGGCCTGTCAGGAGCATGTCCAGTGTCCAGGCATGCACAAGTGTCACGGGCACTATAACAAGGATAGCCACCTCCTTAGCACCCTCTTGTGCCAGAGGTCACTCTGCAGCACCAGGTCTCTGTTCCCTGCTCTTCAGGGCCCCTTTAGAACTGCATGTAGGCTTCTCTGGGTTAACACCATCTCTGCCTGGGGCTGGGTTAATAACAGAAACAGATCAAAACAGTCCTCAGGGTCCCAAAATAAAGCCCATTCCCATAGCACAAGAGTTCATACTTAGTGCTGGCATCTTCTGTCATCTTCTGTCAAAACCAGTCAGGGTTTCTAACAGGAGCCTCCTGCTCACTGGGCTCTGGCCTCTAAATTACTCTGGCACCTGGGTCTTTTCCTACAGGAGCCTTTCTCACTCCCTGCAGTCTTGTGCATGCATATCTCTTTCCTTTCTAGCTCTGCTCTCACTGAGCCGCTCTCCAACCCTTTATAACCGATGTGCCCCCTTTTTCCCCTCTTTATAACCTATGTGCCCCCCCCCCATTGGTCCTACTGGAAGCACCTGCTCTAGCAGGTGGATCTACTCTAATCACAGGGAGAGATCTTAAAAAGGGGCTTCAGTATATCAGCCTAGTTCTAAGCCAGGGATCAGCAACCTTTGGCACACAGCCCACCAGGGTAAGCATCCTGGCGGGCCAGGCCGGTTTGTTTACCTGCCGCATCCGCAAGTTCAGCCATTCGCGGCTCCCACTGGCTGCGGTTCGCCGTCCCAGGCCAATGGAGGCTGCAGGAAGCGGCACGGGCCGAGGGATGTGCTGGTCGCCCTTCCCGCAGCCTGCATTGGCCTGAAGCGGCGAACCGCGGCCAGTGGGAGCCGCGATCAGCCAAACCTGTGGATGTGGCAGGTAAACAAACCGGCCCGGCCCGCCAGGGTGCTTACTCTGGTGAGCCACGTGCCAAAGGTTGCCGATCCCTGTTCTAAGATCTCTAACTCCCTGTCCCATGGCACTGCAGGTGCTAGTAATTTCTCCTGATTCATCCTCCCTGAGAACCTTTGGACTGGCTGTCAGGTTCTAGAGCCCTGCATGGAGGTACAGAATTAAACTCTACCCTAGCAACCAGGCCAGGTGGATCTCAACAGCTCCAGCCCTGGTAGGTAAAAGATTGAGAGTCTCTCTACAGCAAAGATTATGTCTAGAAGATGCAAAAAAGTTTCAAGTTAGGGCAACTGAATTAGTTTAACATAAATGAAACATCCCCCCAATATCCATCTAGACATATAATTTCACACTCGTTGTCTCTTGTCTTAGATTGTAAGCTCTTTGGGGCAGGCCAGAGACTGCCCTTTTGTTCTGAGTTTGTACAGCACCGAGCACAATGAGGTCCTGGTCTATGATTGGGACTCCTCGGTACTACAGTACTATAAGTAATAATATTAGCTGGTCATGATGTAGCTCCTTCTTAGGCTGTAACATGGCCAGCTAACATCTGAGTGTTTGGAGAAGTAGGAGGTTCCAATCGTGATTAACTTCGTTGAGGTAACTAAATTAATCCCACCCCACTCCCAATGATGCTAGTGCTCTTTCTGGTGGGCCTCCCTCTGCATCTCCTTCCTGCCTTTTGTCGTTCATTTGCCACAGATAAAGTGTTTCCATTTTGTTCTTGACTCCCCAAACCCTGTATGATAACCTGATGCAGCCATCTGCAACTCCCCACTGCCCCAAGATGCAAGGGACGCTTTAGTGTCATCCCCCCAACCTTATCTGCTGCTTCATTTGAATGGGCTAGCCAAGCAACCAACAGAGGGGACCATGGAGACTTTCCCTAATCTACACCTCCTGGCTTGCACTTGCCAATATTTTCTGTGATCTAAATCCTCCTAAATTGGCCCTGCGCAAATCTGAAAATAAGCAATGGGTGACCCTTTCACTACCCTGTTCATTAACACAGGCACATCAGGTGCCTCCAACCATTCCCCTTGAAAATTCTATGCAGACACATCTGCTTGCTCCCCAGATAGGTGTGCTTACTGAGATTTATAGTCATGCAAGCTTTTTAAAATAAGGCCCTAGATGTAGAGGGGAATAAGGAAAAAGGTACTGCAACATGAAAGGTGGCAGCATGCAAAAAAAGCAAAATATTTTAGTATCATTAATTTCACCAGGACATGAAGGCAGTCAAGTAAGTGCATTCATCCTCATGTATCATCAGATAATGTTTCTTCCACGATCCAAGAAATTTAAAATATGTCCTTTTTTATTTTATTTTATTTTTCAAATCAGGAATAGCCTTGAGGGACACTCAAGTTAGGTGGATGGCACAGAGGATTGGAAATGAGACACAAAGGCTTTGATCTGTAAATCACTGGATCAAATGCAGCTCAGGTCAGTATTAAATGAAAGTCACTGCACTCTGATGACTGTTCAATGGCTATGTGAAATGAGCTGATGTTCTCAGGTATCTACATCACAAAAACTACCTTCATGGTTGTGGGCAGTCTCTGCAAAGGCCACAGATTGAATGGCCATGGAAACTAAAATACCCTCCCACTCCCCAAACATTCCCACTAGCAATGCAGATGAGGGATGACACACATTGGTAGGGCAGTTTGTGGAAGCTTGCATTTTTACTGCCCATGTTGTATTTGTTCTGTGGATAAACAGAGGACTTCAGTCTCCCAGGGCTGTCAATCTGTCATCTTTCACACACAGAGAGAACAGGTATTGTCTTATAAAAGAAAGAACGCTGCAAATAGAAACTCATCATAAATCAGGATTTATTTTTCTATATAAAAGAGTAAAAAGCAAACTTCATATTTGGAACTCTATTTCACTTCAGAAGTCTTGAAGAAAGAACAAAGTAAAACTCAGAAAGTTTGTTCTTAGAGACAGGAAAAAGAAACATTTAGGTAGGGTTACCATATCTAACAAATAAAAAAAGAGGACCCTCCACAGGCCCTGGCCCTGCCCATTTCCCCACCCCCAGCCCCGCCCCAACTCCACCCCTTCCCCGCCCTAACTCCGCCCCTCCTCCCTCCCACTCCCAGCCACACGAAAAGGGCTGCCCAAGCGCTACCGGCTTCACGGTTTGCCGGGCAGCCCCCAGATCCTGCGCCCCCGGCCGGCGCTTCGCCAGCGCAGCTGGAGCCCGGGAGGGAAAGCGCCCAGCCAGGGGCACAGGGTCTGGAGGCTGCCTGGCAAACTGTGAAGCCGGTAGCGCTTGGGCTTCGGACAGCCCCCTTGCCTCCGGACCCTGCGCCCCCAAGCCGGGCACTCCCCTCCTGGGCTCCGGCGGCGCAGGGTCCGGAGGCATGGGGGCTGCCCGAAGCCGGTAGCACTCGGCTCTTAAACAGAGCCGAAGAGTCAGGGAGGAGCAGAGCCGCCGCGGCCGGAGGCTCTGCTCCTCCCCTGACTCTTTGGCTCTGTTTAAGAGCCGAGCTGCCCCAGCGCTACCGGCTTCGTGCGCCACCGGAGCCCGGGAGGGGAAGTGCCCGTCCGGTGGCTGGGGTCCGGAGACAAGGGGGCTGCCTGAAGCCCATAGCGCTCGGGCAGCAGAGTCAGGGGAGGAGCAGAGCCGCCGCGGGAGGGGAAGTGCCTGGGCGGCATTTTCCCGGACATGTTCGGCTTTTTGGCAATCCCCCCCAGACGGGGGTTTGAGTGCCGAAAAGACGGACATGTCCGGAAAAAAGAGGACGTATGGTAACCCTAGTTTTGTTACTTGCTAATTTGTGTAGTCTTGGTTAAGTTAAATCATAGATAAGATTTTGCTGTGTTCTGTATAATTGTCTCTCTGCTGTTTAAACTTGCAGCCTGTCTGCTCTCTGTGTGTGTGTGTCTCTCTGTCTCTCTTAATCCCTTCCCCCACGTGCTCACCACGCTCCTACTGCTGCCAAACTCAATTGTATTACTGAAGTCTAGCATAAAACCCCATTGGTTACCCTTTTTCTCTCTAACACCCCTCACATTTTACATTTACACCACTGTGACACTTTTACCTAGAGTTGTTGGTTATTTAACACATTTTACCCATAACTGTTAGTTGGTTATATGCTGCTGTGACACACCCTTTACATAGAAATTGTTAGCTACCTGTTACATTTATACTTCAGTGTTAATTGGTTACCAACTGTACTGTACCCCACTGTATTGTACCCCACTATTGAAACCCCCTATCCTATTTACTAAAAGAAACCCCTCCCCAATTGTCTACCTTAACAAACCCCATACCCCTCACTATTAAATTTTTCCTGTTTTTGCATTTTCTTAATAAAGTTTATTTTGCACCCCACCAGTGCAGTAGTTGTCCCCCAAGATCCCCTCCTACCTGCTGGCAGGGTCATGTCACAGCTCCTAAGAAGCATCAGAGGGTATTTTGTACTGCATGCTGGGTAATAACATCAGAGAACTCCCGGTTTCTAAAACTAAACCGGCTCTTTTCAGGCAACTACTTACAGAGATGCTGCAACTGAAGCTAGCATTCAAGCCATACCCATACAGACTGATTTCCTGATGCTGTCTCTAAAACCCTTCCTTCCTGCAAACTCTGCTCCTCCATCCAAGTTCCAGGCAGACTTCTACAGAAGGAGCCTCACTCTGGTGCACTTTATAAGCTCAGCAATTGGGAAAGGCACCAACAAGAGAGGGGCTCCCTTATGCGGTCTTCTTAGGGTATGTTAGCTAAGTGGCATTTCAGTGCTGACTTGCCAAATACTTCTAAATTATGGAATTTGTAAGTGCTATTTGCAGTTGTTTGCAAGCCATCAGAGCTTCAAAGCCCTGGAAACTGAAACTTTTATGGGTTTTTTTTAGTCTTTTTCTTTTAACCCACCCTGTCACCACCCTCTAAACATAGGAAATTCCATACAAAGAACTACATTAATAGATCATTAACTTTTCATGGTTAAGCACTCAAAAATCCAGAAGTGCCCACATAAATTCAGTGCAAATTCACTGGCTAGGAAGGTAGAATAAAATTCCCAACTCAGCCCCAAACCCTTTCCTCTATGCTGACTTAATTTTCAAACAAGAGTTATGAAACAAATAAACTCAAAATACAGGCTAATTAACCATCTGAGGTATTTTCAGATTCCATCAGCGAGGAAGGGAGAAACACTTTTCCCTCTTAGTAGCCTTATCAGGCTATTATGGAGAACCTAGAACTTCTTTGACCTTGGGTTTCTTCTATCTTCTGCACCTACCCCTAAGGCAAGAATCCTTATACTGTACCTGATTTCCTGTATATCACATGATTGCTCCTTGTCATTTGTCTGCAACTACAGCTCCCAGTTTTAAAGAGCCTAAGAGCCAAAACAAATGCGCTGGGGCATGTACATGTGCCCTGAGGGCCTCTGTGTCATTATAGCCTAGTTTAAGGTTGCATATACAAGTATACTCCTTTGTGCATATTGATTATCACAGGGTTTAATTAACATTTTTCAAACACAATATAACAATGCAATTTTTCTGTAACCTTAGCTACACATGTAACTTCCTGTACACCTCTTATTCTTGCATACTCTTAGTTATTGTATTTAGTAATTTATAGCCTCCAAAGTGTTCTGGGTACTTCATAGAAGACTTAAAAAGCTACAGTCCCTTCCCCAAAGAGATTATAAATGGAAAGTTTGATCTTGGAAATACTTGTGCACATGATTAACTTTACCCACATGATTAGTCCTATTGAAGTCAATAGTTCTACTGACTCTGAAAAAGATTTGGGGGGTCATGGTGAATAATCAATTGAACATGAGCACCTAGTATAACACTGTGGCTAAAAGGGCTAATTCAATGCTTGGATGAATAAATAAGGGAATCTTGAGTAGGTGAGGAAAGGTTATTTGAGGCAATACAGTGCCCAGTTCTGGTGGAGAGGATTCAGAGAAGAGCCATGAGAACAATTAAAGGATCAGACAACATGCCTTACAGTGATAGCATAAAAGAGCTCAATCTACTTAGCTTGAAAAGGAGAAGGGGTGACTTGATTACAGTCTGTAAGTAACTACATGGGAAACACATATGTGTTAATGGTCTCTTCAATCTAGCAGAAACGGGTAAAACATGATCCAATGGCTAGAAGTTGAATCTAGACAAATTCCATCTACCTATAAGGTATAACTTTTTAACAGTCAGAGTAATTAACTATTGGAACAATTTACCAAGGATTGTGGTGTATACTGACCATTTTAAAATCAAGATTGGATGTTTTTCTAAAAGATCTGTTCTAGGAAATATTTTGGGCAAGTTTTATGGTCTGTGCTATACAGAAGTTCAAACTCGATGATCAGAATGGTCCCTTCTGGCCTTGGAATCTATAAATCTATCTAGGAAAGTTAGTTCCATATATTTGCAGGATCAGAGCCAAAATTCTGGATATAACAGAGGGGAGGTTGTCAAAAACTAGGGAACATATGGGGTGAGGATTGATGAGGATAACTAGAATACAATCACACAGGATACTCAGTTGAAGGCATGCACTCATCTTGTGCACAAGCTCAGGAAGGGCATTTCTTGTGTAGGATGCAATATGAAAAAGGGTGCATAGAGGCTTGTGGGAGAAAAGGACAAATGGCCTCAAGGCTGGAATCACTGGTGGAATGGAAGGGGCAAGGGCCAATAAAATGAGAGAAAACAAAAGAAAAGTAAGGCAGGGTAAAGTTATACAAGGTTTTGTAGGGAAGCACAAGACATTTCAATTTGAAGCAATGAAGCCTAAGGAGCCACTGGAGAGATTAAAATAACAGAGTGATCTAGATAGCTTGTCTGTTAGGAAGATCATGGTAGCAGTTGCATTTTGGATGGATTAGAAAGTGATTGTCTGGGATATCAAAGAGGAGGAGTTGTGGTATTTGTCTGGACAAAGAGAAAGGGCTGAATGTTCTAAATGCTATGAAGCAAGAAATGGCAAATTAAAATTGTAATTTATACTTTATTCTTGTATAATTAGATATATTACACACATCCAGAGTTCTGGCCACTCATCCATGAAGAAAAGTGGGTAGCAAAGTAGATGTATGTATTTGTGATAAATGAAAAACACTGTTCAATAGATCTGTACATAACATTTTGTAATATTACATTTAAGAAGATATACTGCATAAGCAGTAGGCAGCAAAACTAATACTCCTCTCCTAATTCAGATCTAATATGCTGTTAACAAATTAATATAAAGTGTGCAGATTATTAAGGCTTTTCCTTACTTCCATTTTTCAAATTTTGGACAAAACTTGGCTTAATTTTCAGTGGTAAAGATTCAGTTTTGGAACGTGTGTTAATGAAAATGGAAATTTCAATTCCGTTGTAAACATTTAATTTAATACAGATTTTATAGTATTTAGTTTCTTCCATATCTCCACACAGTGACAAATCTTGTCTGGCTGACAAATGGGGATGAAGGGAAAGTGGCTGACTGAAACAGTTATGTAAAGGCACCAGACAGATTCTGGAAGAAGGGGGTGTATGTTGCCATCAATTGAGTAACCTCCATGGGTTGTGAGGCATCTCACTACTACCTCCCCTTAGTGTGAGGAAGCCGTTCCCCCACTGCACCAGCCTCTGGTAGCACAAGCACTACCGTCCAGGCCTTCTCAAGTCCCTTTCTCTTTTTACCAGTTAACAATAGGTTCACTCCAACCCCTGACTCCTTCAAGCATCCCTCTGGAGTGGCCAGTCCTTGTTCCACTGGGTACTCACAGAATTGACAGATCTGCTACTCCTAAAGGAATAGTACATATCAGTTTACCAGTTTTATCTCAGTATCATCCCGCTGCTCAACACACACCACTTAGATATGTTTATAGTAAAAACAAGAAGTTATTTAACAAAGATCAGAGATTCAAGTAATAGCAGTAGGTGGAAGTATTGGAAACAAAGGGTTGCATATAAAATAAAATTATAACATGCATTCTAGAATCTAGTATTGCGGAGTGTAGCTCTGTTCCTACAGTTATAGTCCAAAAATCTATTGTCTTCATTTGTAAGAAGGATTACCTTCTGCTGGTTTATGTCTTCCTGTAAACTCCTTCTCTGGAAGATTTCACAATCCCTTGATTAGCATTTGGCTCAGATTGTAAATGGGTGTCCCTTGTGGACCATACAATACTCAATTTACATCTAGCCAGACTGATAGATAAAACATCTCTTGCCTGAAAGAACCTTGTTTAATACCTTTTGGTGACCAACCCCAAGTCACAGGTCTGCAGAACATAATTTTCAGTATATATGCAGAACTCTTTACATATTATCCATGCATACATTTCACAATGATTATACGGACCAGTGTGACACAGGCTTTCCCTAGAGACCTTACATGACACTCTTTGGTAAACTTGTATGTAGATACCAGACCCAGGGATCCCCGTAATCCCTATGCACCTCTGAGCCCTCTGTCAGTTGGCACCAAGAAGTCCCTGGGTCACACATACTTTGTACTTCTCTTCTACCTTTCAGTGGAGGATGTCAAAGAACTTTACACACATGAATTAATTAAATTCCACAACAGCTTGGTAAACATTGGCACAGAAAAAATAAGTGAGTGACTGAAGGTCACACAATGAGTCATTGGCAGACCCAGAAGTAAAATTCAGGAGTCCTGATTCCCAGTCTCCTACTGTAATCAACTCGTCACCTTTGTGATTCTTACTTTGGTTAGTATAACTCAAAACTACAAGTGCTTTTGTTTGTCATACTGAGTAGGATTTTCAAGTGAACTCAGTGTTGACTGCACTCTTATCCTATTGACTTCAATGGGAGCAGAGTTAAACCAACACTGAATGCTTTGAAAATCACACTCCATTGACTTTTTATCTCTCAACTGAGTAAATACTTAATAACGGATAATTTATTCTATAAAGGTAGCCATTGTCTCTGCTCACAGAATATCCATATGCAAACTATGATAGCTTTTAATTTACTTATTCTTCACAATTATTCAAGTATTTTTGTGTACATTTTTTAAATTCTATGGATTGATTACAAAAGTTGTCTTTGAATATTTTACATTAGATATTCACTGTTTGAGCTGTGTTGGTTAGTTGTGATTGGTTGGTATTGTTACTGTTTCTTGAGTAGATGAGTGTGTATGTATTTCTCTGCAAGTACCTGCACATGCAAATTTAAAATTCATGCCAGAAGAATGTGAAGAATTCTTTGCAGAAAGTGAACTCAGAAATAAACATGGAAGGACTGAATGCACTGGAAATCAAATCAATATGCTCAGAAATTGTTTTGCACTGTTCATCCAACTCTAAACCCTAGAATATTGTGGTTCAGACAGACAGCATTCTAAGGAGATTTTAAACTCATCTCCCATACTTATCATTTGTGTAAGCAGGTACAACTTCACTTAAGACAGAGCTGAAACAGGGGTAAATGTGACCTAATAGGTGGGTCATAATATGAATTTGACCTCTCACTGTGCAACTCCTATTAACAATTATAGTTATCTAATTATTGGGGAGAAGGCTGGTGTACTGATTAGGGCACCAGCGTAGGAATTGGGAGACTCATGTCCAATTCCCTGCTCTGCCAAAGACTTCCTGAGTGATCTTGGGCAAGTCATGTTGTCTCTCTGTGTCTCAGTTCACATCTGTAAAATGGAGATAATAGCACTTCCCTACCTCTCTGGGGGTGGGGTGGAGAGTGTTGTGAGGATAAACACATTAAAGATTGTGAAGCACTTTGAAATTGACTGATGAAAAGTGTTCTATAAAAGCTAGATATTTTTATACCTAAGAAGTTAAAATTCCATGCATCAAGCTGAGAATTCTAGAGGTGAACACTTTTAGAGTTTGGGAAGACCAGACTTAAATCCTGGCTCCATAGAAGTCAGTCAGGGGGTTGCCATTGCCATTGACTTCAATGGAACCAAGATTGGAGTGATTCTGTATGTTTTACACAATGAGGGAATGAAGAACATAAGAACGGCCATACCGGGTCAGACCAAAGGTCCATCTAAGCAAGCATCCTGCCTTTCGACAGTGGCCAATGCCAGGTGCCCCAGAGGGAATGAACAGAACAGGTAATCATGAAGTGATCCTTATGGCAAACAGAGGCTAGGGACACTTCAGGTGCATGGTTTTGCATCCCTGCCCATCCTGGCTAAATAGCAATTGATGGACCTATCTTCCATTAACTTACTTAGTTCTTTTTTGAACATTCAAAATGTAGACTGTTTGTGAGCACTGCTCAATCTGAAATGTCAAACACTTTTATATATTTCTCACAGCTCTTTTATATAAAGTCTAAATGACTCCAAGATCACAGCAGCAACATCTTAGACTAAATAGACATCAGAAATGCATTTGTCTGTGTCACAACCTGGCCCCGTTATTAAGAAAAAATCCTGAGACAGTCATTTGAAAGGTGTGATTTATCTAGGGAAAGTAATGACATCGAAGTTGTCCATAGCCTCAAGACCTTTCAGTGCTATTACGTCCAGTGGTGCTACATCCAGTGATCAGTTTGTTAAGGAGCCTTGGGGGCCAAATGAATTATTTAGCAGTACAATCAATTGAGAAGTCAGTCCTTCCTCCTTTAATGCAAATGGCATTCTGGAGATGACTATTAGGTCTTCAACACCACATTTTGCTGAACTTTTCTCCAAAAAGACGACGATTTAATGTAAACCTTAAAGTGAACTAAAACTTACGAATCAAAAGTAACACAGGAACTGGTTGCATTTAAGCATGTTGGGATTGGTAGTAACTTTGTTTGGCTTATAGAGGCATAAATGTCCAATATAGATAACTTAAAAGCCTATTAGTGAAATGAAAAAAATCTAGATTTGGGTTGGAGGAGAGTAATTGCTTTCCCTAAAATAATTGTTACAGTTATATTGACAGATTCAAAACCTCCTTTATAAGATCCAAATTCTTTCAGCTTTCCACCTCTGGTTAATTGGAAATTGATACATCTCAGGATAGCTGCAGAGCCTCCCTGAATATAAAATTATCAAAAGAAAACAACCCTGAGCACAAAGAAGCTGGAGTTAGCGACACTATAAAAGCATTATCCATTACTCTGACACATTTATCTATTTAAAGGTACTCTCTGTTAACCAAGGGTCGGCCATGATTTGAATAAAATGAGGCCCAAGGAGCCAGTATGATTCAGTCATACTTTCACACATTTTAATAATAGCAGGGGATGAAAATTGTAGTCTCCCACCAGTCCATACTCCAGGGTTGAGAACATGATTAATGACAAAGGCCACAATGTTCTCCATTTTACCAGTGCGACCCCACTGACTACAAGCTGAAAGCAAAATTGGGGCCCATGTCTGTAAACTGGTGTTCTGTAGCAGTTCTGCTGGCCAGCCGAGACCTAAAAAAGGAGGGTTCCCATGTGTGACTCCATCTTCCATCCATTATTTTGCAATAAGGGATGGATACAAAGGGCCAACCCTCTTTAAGTTAAAGTGCCCCCATCTCTCTTTGGTTCTGCTAAGTGGATTCTAACACTGGGAAAGTAGAATATGTTTATCTATTTCTTCCTTTTCCTCTTATACAAACTGAAATTTTGAAAGTTATAAAAGGATTTTTGAAGAAATGATTGTTAACAATTCATGGGTGCCATCTTGTCTATCATTCCAGGCAGATTTTAACCCTGAGGGAAATTAACTCAAGTCACATTAATATATACTCAGCAGATTCACAACTCATTACTGGTTTCCTGTATAGTGATTGCTAATGTCATTTCAGATAATCTCTCTCTCTCAGAGCAGTCTTTTATAAGATACTGCTAAACTTCTCTTCCAGTCCAGGAAAGTCTTAACAGATAAATTTTACAAACTCATAAGAACTTTGTCTCTTGGGTCCAACAAGGATTTTCTGGTTGCCTTCAGAATATTACTGCCTGAACACTACATATTTTTACTGCAAGGTACAGTGTGGCTTTCATATATCAGCCTTAAAGAGCAAGGTTTCGTTCTTGTCTTTCAAGAGCTAAAATATTTTCCTCAATTACCCTTTTAAAAATAGGCTATTAAATTGAAAAGGGTCCCAAATACTCCAAAAATAGGGTGTGTGTGTGTGTGTGACATCCAAAATACCCTATAATTTCTACTCTATAAGATTACTGGCAGTTAAATTACTATGTCTTCTTTGTATTTGCTGGGTGTCAAGTGACTCACTCTGAATTGCAATACATCAGCATATTGGAGTCACGTTTAAAAAAATTCAATCAGGTTTTTTTTTAACTTCTAAATTTAAAACTTACGTTTTCTAAAATCTAGGTATATGCTGTCTTTTAGCTGAAATGTCCTGCCCCCCGCATCCATCACACTGCTAGATCTCCCATGATTTAGAGCATAACCTGACACACAATTTCAGCAATAAAGGTGAAAACAGCACAGGGAAGATGAAAACTATTCAAGACCGAGTTGACCTTAGTAGAGCCAGAATCAAATGGAGAGTGTTGAAAAGCAAAATCCCTGTAGAATGGAATCAGTGGAATTCCTTAGGAAATTTGCATTTTACTCTATTGTTTTTGCAGAGAGGGAATGATAGCTTTTACTAGAAAAATGTGTTTTACCAGTCACTATTGTATACTCTAGGTCTAAAAATATATCCCCATTGGCTTAAAAATTCTTGACTTCAATGGAAGTAGGATTAAGCGTAAGAGGACAGGTTTGGGTTTTCTTTACATAGCATTTCAAGAACTCTGGATATTTTTTTTCCTTACTGTAGTAAGATGGCATATTCAAGGAATTTTTCTGTGAGTCAAGAGTTATCACCATCTGATACTGAAAACTGCTCCTAAAACATTATTACTTATTTTAAAATCATCAATGGTGGACTTGGGAACAGCGCTGTACGCTGCAGAATGGAAGGCGCTGGTTCAAGAGCAACTATGGTAGTGGAGGCTCCTTGTAGCAGGCAGAGGAGGCATCACCTAACCTGTTACAGACAGTGTAACATTATCATCCTTACCTGGTGCTGTAAATTAATTCTGAGCACACCTTTACACTTCTGCAGGTTTGCCTACCTACTTTCAGCCTACATTGACCCGTTTGGCTCTGGTTCCCTACACTGCAGTGCCTCAACTGCATTACAGAGGTGCACCTTCTTTGCAGACTTTGATGGCATGTGGGAGAGAGTGGTTTTCACTTGCTGTATGACTGATAACTGACTCCCCCGGGCTGTTTGTCATATCCCTCCTGTTCTCTCTTCTCCTACACATAGAGAGCAAGCTCTTCAGGGCAGGGGCACGCTACACTGTCTGTCTACATTGCAGCTACATTGGGAGGCGTGATTCCCAGCATGGGTTGACAGTCTTGTGCGAGGTCTCCTCAAGCTAGCATGCTAAAAACAGCAGTGTGGATGTTGTGGCATGGGTAGTGGTTCGGGCTAGCCACCCAAGCCCAGACCCAGGAGGTCAGGTGGGCTTGGAATCGGGCAGCTAGCCCAAGCCACAGCCCAATGCAGCAAAATCTACACTACTATTTTTAGCACGCTAGTTCAATCAGAGCTAGCATGCATCTGCCAACCTATGCTGGGAATCACACCGCCCAGCTGCAGTTAGATGTACCCGCCCAATGGGGTCCTGATTCCTAACTGGGACCCTAAACGCTACCATTCATAATTTATTATTGTTATTATTACATACACAGCAACATAAGAGAGCAGCGTTGGACAATTGTCTGCTGGATAATATAAACCTCAATACAGGATAGAGCAAAAGATGAATATATAGAAATCAGAATGGAACAGCATCGGTGTTAGCTTTTGAGGAAACCACTAGCTTACTATGGAGGGAGGATCATGATTATCAGAAAATGTGGAATTTCTAAAAACAAAAGGTTAGATTCCTCTGAACCGCATGTGGGTAAGTGGAAAGGCCTTATTTAAACAAGACATGGATTCACATAAAATCTGTGCTTGTAGCTGACAAGGAAAGTCCCATCCCTGCTTCCCTCCCCTACTGGAGCAATTAGCCATGGTATGAGATAAAAAGTGATTGCCTGGCATTTATGAATAGAACTGTTAATTCTGAATCACTAAATATTCTGTTCAAAAGGGAATAGAGTCAACTTAAAAATCACCCTGTGTCTGAAATTTTTACCTTCTGTTGTCAGAAGTAACACACAAGATTACTGTAACTGAAAGATTAGAGAGAAATATATTTTTCTTCTATTTTTCTACCCGCTTACTTTGTGCATTTTACAGCACTTAGTCTAGTCATTTTCATGGTTTCCCTTATATAATCAGCTAGGGCCCAATCCTGTAACACTTACTATCAGGCGTAGAACTTACAACCACGAATAATCACCATCGAAATCCATGTCACCCTTACTAGATCCATGTCTCAGTTTCAGTGGTAGCTGCACCTGTTTCTCCCTCCATGGTCCACTTCAGGAGTGTCGAGTCAGTTCTCAGACCTTTAGCCATAGAATGATAGAAATGTAGTGCTCAAATGGATTTTGAGACGTCATCAAGTGCAACCCCTGGCACTAAGGCATAGTAAACATAGTAAACCAAGTAAACATAGATCATCCCTGACAGGTTTTTGTTTAACCTGCATTTAAAAACCTTCAGTGATGGGGATTCCACAGCCTGCCTTAGAAGCCTATTCCAGAGCTTATTTTCCTTATAGTTCCTAATATCTAACCTAAATCTCTTTTGCTGAGGATTAAGCCTATTACTTCTTGTCCTACTTCCAGCAGACATGATGAACAATTGATCACTGTCCCCTTATAATAGTCTTTAATATATTGGAAGACTTATCCGGTGCCCCCTCAGTCTTCTTTTCCTAAGACTAAACATGCCCACTTTTTTTAACAAAAAGAAGAACAGGAGTACTTGTGGCACCTTAGAGACTAACAAATTTATTAGAGCATAAGCTTTCGTGGACTACAGCATCCGAAGAAGTGGGCTGTAGTCCACGAAAGCTTATGCTCTAATAAATTTGTTAGTCTCTAAGGTGCCACAAGTACTCCTGTTCTTCTTTTTGTTAAAAAAAGTGGGCATGTTTAGTCTTAGGAAAAGAAGACTGAGGGGGCACCGGATAAGTCTTCCAATATATTAAAGACTATTATAAGGGGACAGTGATCAATTGTTCATCATGTCTGCTGGAAGTAGGACAAGAAGTAATAGG